>NW_013952733.1:165193-171083 GCF_001266775.1 Austrofundulus limnaeus
CAAAGTAAGAGTAAAACCTAAAATAAATAAATAAATAAAAGATTGATTAGAAGTAAATTGTGTTTGTCTCCTGACAGTTTATCTGACATCAAAACAGTGATGCTTTATTTGACCAGCTATAACAGTTTTTCATGGACCATCTTCATTCCATCACAGGAATAATAAAATAAATAAATAAATAAATAAATAAAAGAACTACAACGTCAAACCTGTAAGGAAAGTTGCCTATTTGTTGTTGGAAGGAATGTGTTGAAAACTCAAATTAAACTGATTCAGTTCTCAGATTTGAACATTTATTTGCAAACATGTAAAGTTACCACAATCTCAGAGCGCTGGACCATTCACCCAGAACACCCTTCTGGCTTTGGAGTCTGAGAAAATGGACCCGTCTTTGTTTATGATGACAGTTTTTTTTTTTCAGAACCACAGCACGCCTGTGGAAATGACATCATGGCAACAAAGGAAGTGACCTCACCTGATCACGTGACTTGGTTCTTGTACAGAAAATTCTGCAAAGCTTAAATGTAGGATATTGTGTGTCTGGATGTGTTTTACTGCAAGGTGGAAGTTAAATTGAAAATAAAATAAATGGTTTCTAAAACCTACAATTTAATCATAGTAGTGTGTAGAAAAATGTGCAATATTTATAAAAACATTTCAGTATAAAATATCAAATATGAATGTTTATATGTAGTGCATGTACAAATTAGTACAAATCAATAAAATATCTTTAACTGTCATTCAAGCAAAGCAAAGCAGGCCTTCTTCTGGCTAGGTATTTTTGTTTTATTTTATTAAACAGCTGGTTTCCTAAATACGAGTTGTCTTATGGCTGATGAAAAAAAAAATCTACAAAATTTACTCATTAAATATACATTGACTATTTTCACACTGTGCCATAGTTCTATTGCATTCTTTTCAAATCACTAAGAAGACGGTTTATGCCAAAGTGAAAGAGGTATTTGTGATGGAGAAAATGCTTTGCAGCAGGCAGCAGCAGAGGCTGATAGTCACCGACAGTTACAGCAAGCTGTGAGAGGTGATATGAAACAAAGCTGCAGGTTCTTTCTTTACAGTGAGACACCTCTTTCACCTCTTGCTGACAGGAAAGCATGGGAGCTGGAAAAAGAGTTGGCTGTGATAGATGGACTGGCGGAGTGAACGTGATGCAGGGAGGCAAATAAAAAAAATATATAAGGGGAAAAATACATGAATTAAAAAAAGCAGAAGGATAGAGGTTTGGTTTTCAGATGTTGATTCGGAGGCCCGTCTGAAGAGATGAGTGCTGTCGAGCAGTTAGAGGCAGACGAGTAAGAAAGAGGGGAGACAGAAAGAGTCAAAGCTTCAGTACTGCCACCCAGGAAGGTAAAGGCCAAACAATCAGCATGGTAGGGACCACAGCTGCGTGGTGCTGCAAATGCTGCAACTCTGAGCAGGAACCGACACTCACCGGCTTTCTTCAATTCTGGCAGATAAATAGTAATGCAGTTCTTCGCAGACATGTTTATAAATATAAGGACAAATGAGCACGCGCTGTGCAAACTGTCTGCTTCACGCCTGCAAACGAAACCCATGCCAAGGGTACAAAAGCAGATGAGAAGCGTGCTCCTCCTGCCTAGACAGAGCTGTGTGGTTTGAGCATCTGCCAGTTCACCACCCATAGGGGAGTGTCGGTGGGCTCTTCAAACACCCTGCGTGGGTCCTCCTCCTTTTGATGCTCCTGGAGAGGGAGAGGACAGGGGGAACAGGAGACACTCCTCCACACACGCTGCTGAGCTCATCTGGATCTGGAAAGAAAAATAATAATAATAAACTGAAGGGAGTGAAAGATGAAAAAAAATTCATGAAACATAAAGAGGAAACAGGAATTAACGAACATGAACAAAACAAACGAAGCAACAGAATTGAACTACAGTATATTTCTTAAAGTAATGGTTCAGATTTTCTGAGTTTTTTGGGTGTGTGTGTGACACCTTCAGTTGTTCTGAAAAATGTTTGTCAAAAGTAAATTTGACTTTGCATCATAGTATATATAAACATCTTAAAATTGGCCTCTGTTTCTTTAAGAACCTCCTACCATTTCAAACACTCCCACTTCAGCAGATTTTCAAATGCTTCGGGGGAGGGCTGCTCTGTGTGGAGGGAGCATGACCGCAGATAGCCAAATGAGGATCTTTTGCTGTTGGTACAAAGCACTACCTATTTGTACATTTGAGCCCCTTCTCCATGAGCACAGTTCTACTCTGTTCTGTTTGGGTTTGTTTGGTTCTATTCGGTCCTGCTCATGTGTGTGTGCGTCTCCATCTCAGTGTGTCCCTCACTCTGTGGGCGTGATTATGGGCGGACCATCTGCAGCAGCTTCATTTGTTGTGTAAAATAAATTCATTTAAAATAAAGCTGTTGTGGTTTTACCGTTCAGACTTTATTTTTTTATTTATCTATTGTTGCAGTGCTGTTTAGGAGCGCATGTGTAACCATGGGCGGCCAATTGGTTCGAAACCTCACCGTTTCTACTCAGCTTCGTCTCCTTCAACTCTCTCCAGGAAGTGACTGCAAGTTCTGCCTTTCCCAAAATCGCCAGAAAGGTTAGACCAGGGCTATTCAACAGGTGGATGTGGCCCGTGAGTGACCAAAGTTCGGCCCGCCAATTGGTTCATTCATCTCTTAAGCCCAAACCCCCGGTTTTCGACTTTAATTACTCTAAGTTTGTTTTAGTTACACATAGACATGTTCGGTGTCTACAGAAATGTCAGAATCTTTGCTACAAGCTGGTAAAAATCATTTCTATGAACATTCAAGACAATTAAAACTACAGGCAGATGAAGATAAAACTATGAAAGTGAAAATAAAATTGGTTTAAAAATTTGGCAAGTCAGAGATGTCAAAATATTTTGTGGTAAATAGGAGGCATAATATGTTTCTTTTTTTGTTTTATCATCACTACATTTATTAAGGAGGGTTCTTTATGTTTTCATGATTAAACACAGCAAAATAAACTATTTCAAAGGTAAGGGATCTTTGTAATAGTTTATTTACGTAACAACTTTAATTGCTGGATGTTCGGCCCCTGAGCTGTTGGTCTGCATTAACTGTGGCCCCCGGAGCAATTTAGTTGAATAGCCCTGGGTTAGACCATAGTTTTATCACTGCTTTCGCCATGTCGTTGTATCGTGTTGTTTACTAGTGTTCCAAAACAAAAGCATCTCGCTCCAGGAAAGCTCGCACATGTATTGCCTTTCCTTTAATCAATCTCAGAGCAAATCCACGGGCAGGATTCTGCTAAAGTCAAAATCGTAAATGTGCTGTACTCGCTTCTACCCGCTTAGAACCACTGGAGAGGAGGTAGTGAAACAGTGTGCTGTGCGTGTTGGAACCTAATGGAGACACATTTGGCAGAGGCCGAACCGAGCCGAACTGCAGACAGGCGCACCTGTCAAGATGAGGCTTTAGGCAAGTCCACAGCTACCAGATTCAAGGATTTCTCATGAATGAGTCAAAGCAACACTCTGTGTTTGTTTATGATGGGGGAATGACACCATGGCCCGGTTTACACAAAACCGGTCTCTGGAAATGCAACAGCTGCATGATCACAGTTATTTCCAAACCTGGTGAATAAACTAATGTTTTGTGGGATGCTTCTCACCACTGTGGGAGGTGCTCCTGAAAAATCTCCACTCTGAGACTGGGATTCAGAAACCTCTGGTTTCAGAGAGAACGACAGCTAGTGTTGTGTGCTCAGTCGGCCGAACTGCAGCAAAAAACCTGAGTTTCACACAAATTCAGCCTTGTGTAAATGGGGTCGAAGACATAAAGCTCAAAACTGGGATTTTGCCCTTTAAGTGGGGTTTTGACAAAAAAGTTCATAAAAAATATCTGTTGTTTATAGCTTTTTGAATTGAACTGATGAGCTAACGGCTAGTCAGAGCATGGCCAAGACCCAGGTGGACTGGAGCCATTTGAAACATCTCTATTAAAACAATAATAATAATAATAATAATAATAATAATAATAATAATAATAATAATAATAATAATAATAATAATAATAATAATAATCATATGCACATGCATAAACATGCAAAAATAGCTGCAGCACTGCCAGTTGTCACACTTTCTGTAGAAACAGCAAAATATTCCTGCCCAGTTTTAATCATTATTCCTGCAATCCAATCAAATAAACTAAACGTTTCCTAACTAAAATGGATTACTCAAAGTTCTCATTTCAGTACTAAAAGAAAAACAACACTTGGCATAATTAAATAAGGTTATTTTCCTGAAGTTTTAGACTTTGCAATAACCAACTGTCATATTTTTAATAAAATCTATTAAATATAAAATCTATTTTGATGCATATCAACAGATCTTGATTTTTGCTTTTAACAGCTCAAACAGTCAACAGGATCCCTGCTGCTTTGTGTGAAGTTGCCAGTTTTACCAGCAACAACAAAGAACACACACCAAAACACTCAGCAGGATGAGAGAAAAAGCTTCACAGGAGGGGAGCAGTGAGATGGAGTGAGTGGATGGTTTTTGTCTTTTTTTATTGGCTGCTGAATACAGACCCGTACTCAGCAGTTTTAAACCTTGGAGTTGTCTTCTGGGTAGGCTGAAGACAACAGCAGGACTGCATTATTTGTGTGTGTCTCAGTCTTTGGTTTTACTTGGACTCCAGAGCATTAAAACACTTTTTAACAATAACAACAAAGGTTCAATTCCATTTGGATTATTGGACAACTCCTCAAGGACTGGGTTGTTTGTGGAAAGGACACAATGTGTAAAATCAAACAACAAAGAAAAGAATGCACCTAAAATGAAGCTTTTGTGTGGTATTTGGTGAGCATCTGGTATGAAATGTACTCACACAGCACATATTAGCAGATAAAAGCCATGACAGAAAAATTACAGCAGCTATCTGTTCAGGTCTGTACAAGTGGAAAAGCTGCTTTTCACGGGTCTCAATTGGCCACCGATTGACTGACAGGTGCAGGTGGCGGGGGGTTAACTACAGAGACTAGCAGTCAAATGGACAGTGGAGGTCTTACTCACATTGACGTAAAAAAAAGGAAAAAAATCGTACACTGACTGATGTTAAAAAGACAGAGAACTGAGGAGCAGTCATGTTGACTGGTTCAAAAAAATCTGTAAATTATTTAAGAACTTTGAGTTTTTTTGGATGAAATCATAAATAACCAGTAGGCTAAAAAAATGGATGATAATTTATTTTTTCAAAGGCTCATTAATAAATTAATAATTTTTGTGTTTATAAAGGTTGATTAGCTGTGGTGGCCATCATGAATCAGTAGTAGATGTACGTCCAGGTTTTACTCCAGGTTTTAATAGATGTTATCGATCCATCAAAGTTTTTCAAAGTGGGGTCCATGT
This sequence comes from Austrofundulus limnaeus, assembly GCF_001266775.1. Lineage (NCBI taxonomy): Eukaryota > Metazoa > Chordata > Actinopteri > Cyprinodontiformes > Rivulidae > Austrofundulus > Austrofundulus limnaeus. Next base: position 170,575 of record NW_013952733.1, read on the forward strand.
CCCACTGGGGGCCACCAGTGGGTGCTAGGGGGGCCTCAGACAGCTGGAGGGAAGATAAAAAGTCCCAAAAATAAAAAAAAATGTTTTCAATTATTATCATAACATTTTATCTGTTTTTCAAACACTATTTATAACAAAATTTATAGTATTACATTGAAATTTTTTAGGAGAGCTTAAGATAGGTTTGATTTCTAATGTTCTGTTCTGATCAACAGTTTGTTGAAAAGTTTTTTTTTCAATGGGAATAAAATACAGTTTCAGTTAATACATTTTTAAAGCTAAAGAAATGTAATTTTTTTAAATAGTAAAAAAACGAAAAAAAATATCTAGAAGTTGATGTTTCTTTAAATGTTTTGTAGCATTTTTTTTGGCTTTTACAAGGGGTCCCCCTGGCCAGAAGCTAATGCTGTTTGGGGGGCCCATTGTGGAAAATGTTGGGAACACCTGCACTAGATCATATTGGTAACACACACACACACACACACACACACACACACACACACACACAC
>NW_013952733.1:171641-177881 GCF_001266775.1 Austrofundulus limnaeus
TTCTTTCTTTCTTTCTTTCTTTCTTTCTTTCTTTCTTTCTTTCTTTCTTTCTTTCTTTCTTTACTTATTTGAATTTTTCATTTTGACAAAAAATGCTTAATGACATTTTTATGTCTGTTGCATTCATTTAATTGTCTTTGGAAGACAATTACAATTAACTTAGCTTTAATATTGCAATATTGTTTGTGACCAATCAGAGGAGCTTTCCAAAAACATTTGTAAAGCTTTAACACTGACAGCAGCCAGAGCCCAGCTGATTAGAGCTACACAATAGGAGCTAAGGGCACTGTGAGGGATGAATACATCGAAGGGAGACATGAATCATATGTCTGGGAGTCACATCCACAACATTTAATATAGAGGGAGTGTATTTCTGTTCAGAGTCATGTAGTCCCAGCATGGCCTAGACAGGGAAAACAAATCTGTAATGGGCGTGCAATTGAATCAGGTGTCTGCTCCTCTTAAGGAAATTAAGTTGTCGCCGGAGCGGAGCCACTTAATGAGAGGCAGGCTCGCAGACAATGACGAATGGTGGGTGACACTGACGAGGGTGTGAGGCCACCACAATATCTGCATCTGGACTGGTGATGATTTTTCACCCACGACCCCCTCCCACCCCCCCATAACCCCACCATTCTGCTTTTGTTTCACTCTCTCACATACACATCTACACACACACAGATATACACACGGACACACACACGGACACACACAAAGACCATTTCCACAGCTTCAGTGGGGACACATTTGCTCCCTGTGTGATACTAGCCATTTATTTGCACATTTATTCATGGGAATGGTGACAGCTAATAAAGGAGGATCTTTGTTCTATGTGTTTTTACCTCGTGGAGCATCTTGATGGTGGCAATTATATGATTTTAATAGATATCTTGCCAGAGTCCCAGTAACTCTCAGAGAATATGCACGTTATGAAAAGAGAAACGTACAATACACTGTTGCTGCAAGAAAACCTGTATTTTCAAGATGAACTGCAGGGCTTATAATTTTTTATACTCTCTGATTGTCTATTGTTTGGCATTTGTGCAGAATCAAACTAAGGACTTTTTAACATTTAGACATAAAATATTCATGGGCAGACATGAATCACATGAACAGTTTCAAATTAGCATTGGCAATACTCTATTATAAGTTATTCATGCAACACGTGACCTTATCTGGCCTAAAATAATGCTGAGATCCATAGAAACCCTTTACACAATGATTAAACAACATAACTGTGTCAGAATTAACATCCCAGGTTTTGGCATTGTTACTGGAGGCCAAGTTATGTAACAAAGATGCAGTTTATTCCTAAAATCTTTGGGTCCAAAGACCTCAGTCTCCATTCAGTCCTAATCTAAAAGGAAAAATTGGATTCATCCAGATTTTCATGTTTGTAAGACATGGTTGCAGTCAAAAAACTGATTAGATTAACTGAGCTTCATGAATAAACATAGTAGAGTATCATCAGCATAATGATGAAAACTTATCTCCTGCTGTCCAATAATGTTAAAGGGGCAATATTATGTGTTTCTCAGGCATATATTTAAATTCTATATCATAATATAGTAACTATGTCACATTCAGTTGTTATTAAAATGTTGTTTATATGTTTAAATAGAAAATAAACTTGACTTCTCATCATATCTGTTTCTAAACTCCTTAAAATTGGTCTCTGTCTCTTTAAGAACTTCCTTCCGCTTCTGTCCCACCCATTTCAGCACAGGGCCATGTATGTGTGTGTGTGTGTGTGTGTGTGCTCTATGATGAAGAAGCTCAGCTTGGAAACACAGCCCAGAGGAGGAGCTGATCCCAAAAGGTGGTTCTAGTCCCAACTAGTCGTTTTTGTTCCCCTGCTGGCTGCCTCAGGACACTACAAGATTTCTCAAACATGCACGAATGAGTCAAAGCAAGACTTTGGGCATGTTTTTGATGAGAGGATAACATTATAACATTATATGAAACTAAAAAAAAAAGATTTTACATTATATTGCCCCTTTAACTAATGCTTATCAAAAAGTATTAGTTTATGCATCAAACCTTCGAGGCAGACATTAGTTTTTTTTTTTTTTTTTTTTTTTACTAAAGACATCCCAGTGCTAAACCAGGACTGGTGGTTCTTAACTGTTTTTTTTAATACAGACTGATTTGATTTTCCACAAACAGAGAGCCAACACATATTCACATGTTTACATCAAATTAAAAATTTGTTACAGTAAAACACTGATTCTCCCTCTGATGTTTTGAAATAAAACATTTTTTTCTACACAGATGACAGGGCTTGTTCCATTGTTCCTGTATGTAAATGTCTTATTATCACCTATCTTTTTTATAAACACCTTTTTACACAACAGTCAGTGTTCATGAGCTCTCAGCTGACTGGTGTTTCTGATCATAAATTGTATTTTTACAATTTGTATTTTTAACATATTGTTTAAACCCTGCAATGAACAAAAGTTTCACACAAAGCTTCAAATGGGATCCAATCACAGCAGTCTGTGATATTATTAGAGCTTAAATGTTCATGGATGGTTATTTAAACAGTGTTTAAGAATTAAATTAAAAATGGTGATTGTGAAGGCAATTGTGTCTCTTTCTAAGAACTGGTTAAGCTATTGAACTCACAGGATAAAAGGTAATGTGCCATGCTATTCTGTAGATAATTTGACCTGTTATTTGTGTTTTTTTTTCTAAATTAAGCAAAGTAAAATTGATACAAATACACAGTTAAAAACAAAATGCTTTTCATTGGTTGTGTTCATCTCTATGAATCCATCCCCAGTTGGTGCTAATTGAGATAACACCATGTTTAGGGTGCTGGAGATGTTGTTGGAAGCATTCCGGTGAGCTCTGGTGATACAAATGTCCATTAAGCTGAATCACAAGTGATTTTTTTGACATCTTTAAACCATACACTTCCAATATATAAATTCATCATCAACACAAGCAATTTCACAGTTCATCCTCCTTTAAATAACACATATTTTTACCATAATACACTTTTAGTATGCACACTCATATTCTTGGATTGTTTGTTTCAATACAGTGTCTAAAGACAAAATGCATTCTTCTCCTTGTGCTTGTGAACTATTATGCATACTGATGCGCAACTTGTGAGTGAAAAGCTCAGCAGTCTGTCACCTAAATGGATTAGCTTGACGTTAGAGATGCTGCCACTAAACATGGAGACATGGAAATTTCCGCTAAAGCAATGTGGTCTTGAAGGATGGGTTATTCTCATTCCCAAGAGTTCCTCAATCAATGTCTTAGGTTCTGTTTTAAGAGGATATGAAGTGGAGCATTTGGATAATGCAGATTTGACTCCTCTACGCTGCATCACCAGTGATGAAGTTTTCATTTGTTTCATACAAAATTTGATTCTCAGTGATACAGCTGCATTTTACAACGATCTTCTGTACACATCCAGCTGTAATGCTAATTTAGTAACACGATGCACATTTTTACCAGCAGGTGTGCAGAGCTGAAACTTCTGTGTAATTCTCTTTGATTATTGACCGGAGATGATCTTATGCATAATGGCAGTACTTATCTGTAGCCTGTTGACAATCAGAACATGTTCTTTAAACACAAGAGTTGTGAGGGCAGAGAGTACTTGAGGAGTAGGACTACTGCTGTGGGAGCCCCACTAGAGTGAATGGTCACTCTTGTATGCCTTTTAAAGTTATACGCCATCCATCCACCCAGACAAGACTTTGTCTTAGATTTAGTTGTATGGATGGAGGCAGCACTGCAACAGAAATCATTCAGCATTGTGGATTTGTAAGATTCAACGGGGCTTCAACAGGCTTCCTCTCTCACTCCATCTTCCTTGGCTGACTGGGTATAAATTATTGACCTTGAAGACTGGGCCCTCTGCTCATTACTGGGGGAAGTGTCGGCTGGGTTTGTGATGCTACGAGGGAGAGTGCGAGTGCCTACCGTCTGGCTTGGTTTTCTCCTCTACCCCTGACCACGCTGCAGTCCTTCATCTTTAATGGCCTGTGCCGCGATCGGACATCCAACCTCTCCAACCTTCCAGCCTTGCCCACTTCATCAAGAAGGTGAACGCCCGGGCTGCAAACACAGCTACTGCCGGAGAGGAGTTTTTCAAAAATTCTGAAGAAATTCTCTTGTGAATCTGAGAAGTTCTGGGTAGCACTATCAAAGGGCGCGCAGACAGACGGGGAAGGAACACTGACATCTCGGGAAAGTTCTGTGGGAAAGTTTTCAGGTGCACTCTCAAACTACAATAATCGTGGGTTTGAGGTGGACACTCTGCCAGCATGGAGTCAGGGCTGCCTTGGAAGGGAAGTTTAAAAAGTTGTCTGAAGTGTACATTTGGAATAAGCAAAATAGTGCAGCAGCATATATCTAAATAACTAACAACTTTAGAGCATCTAACAACAAATCTGAGCGAGAGGGACCAGTTTGAAAAATTTTTAATTATCTTTTAGGCTGATTTTATTGTGGAACAAGGAACTTATTCTGAAAATGGAATGTTTATCAAAAAAACTTTAGACAGAAGGCACTTTTTTTACACAGGAAATTAAGTTTAACAAATATCAACGTTTGGCATTTTAAAAAAATGCTAAATTTTTTTTGTTCAGCACAACAAGTTCTGTATTTATACAATCTCTTTTGGGTCTCGATTTTGTTTTGATCAACTCCTAGTAAAGTTTGTTCTTCCCTCACTGATTGTGTCCTCATTCAGTATTTTAAGAGGACACCCAGATCAGGATTGCTGAACAGGTGGAACCTGACTGATGTCAATTGTGGATGATATTTTGAAACACAACCCAGCAATTTCCACATGTATCTCTCATTGTGAATTCTGACCCCTCTCTGGGTTTTCACTTTTATTTATTTTTATGTAGATTTATTGTCACGAGCATCTTTGTTGTATTTTACAAGACAATGTTTGAGCTCCTTGTGGCTTGTCTGCATTCAAGATCTAAACCGAACTGTTAACAAGGTAATATTTTTATATAAATCATTATAAATTATTACAAGCTAATGTGATAATTTTAACTGAAAGACAACAGTCCAAATCGTTTATGTCTGTTGTAAAGGTGGCAGCTTTATCATAAAGGACAGATTAAGCCAGACTTACAATGGGTACAACCTTTTTTATTGCTAAAGTTAAGAAAATCAGCTGCAGATTATATCTAGAGAAATTCACTGGTCTACCAATAGCAGCAATGCATGCCTCAAAAAATGTTTTATTTTTATTTCCAGTCATCGCGTCCAAATTTAGAACACATTCACTACAAAATGTGTGAATAGCACAAGTTTCAGCCCACAGAAACAAAGACAAAGAGAGAGGTGTCTTACCCACATTGTGGATGAAAAAGATTATCAGAGCGGTTCCTGGTTGTTTCGTTGGTCGTGGGCTGCCATGGATTTTGGAGAATATCGCAGAGCTGTCATTGTGTTTTCAGGCAGGCAGAGAGGAGGCAGAGGAATTGTTTGAACTGGGAGTAAATGCTGTGAAAATAGTGGAGCTGGCATATTTACACCCAGGGTCTGCGCGGGGGGATTACAGGGAATGTTTTTATGTTACCAAGCTGACAGCATCATCTAATGGATGTTTTGAAGGCTCCCTCTCATTAGCTGGCTTGCGCCTGCATTTAACACAGCTTTGACTTCATAAAGACAGTAGCTGCCAATCCTCAAGGCCTTTAACTGACAACATGGGGAAAGGGGGACAATCAAAGTGTCCGCGTTTTACTTTGTGAAACCTACTGAAAAATTGTTGGCTCCAGTTAAATGTTATTTTATAGGTTAAATGGAGGCCTAAAAGTCATTTCAAGGGATGAAGTGATATCTGAACTTTAGTGGGCTGTGTAAAACATACAGAGATCATACATAGAAAGATCAAGTTAAACATCTAATGGTATTTTACAGATATTGTACTATAACTGGGAAGAGTAATAAAAGTGAAGACTTCCTGAAACTTATTTTAAGAGTTGAGCCATTGGCAGAAGGGTGCCACTGTCGGTTGCCTATCACTGCGCCTAGCTGTAGGGTGTCCCAATTTATAGGCGTCTACTCGTATGGCTGGCAAACCTCGTAAAACCTAGGATGCATTTGAGATGCGGTCAACAATATCACAGGATTCATTGTGCTGTCAGCAAACTAAACAGAAAAACAAAGACGACAGAGTTTTTTTTAAAGATGTAGTTTGAAAATCAGCACATCCTTACCATTACAAGTACTGAGTTAATCCCAAACATATATATA
>NW_013952733.1:177971-187020 GCF_001266775.1 Austrofundulus limnaeus
ATATATATATATATATATACATGTAACTTTTTAAGAACACTGAATTTTTTGAATTTATACCATGAAAAGACAACTGAAGTCATGTGACATAAAACGTAACAATGGTAATAGGGCAGCACGTGGTTTATGCAATGTGAACTGGCAGCCTACGGCACACTTAGGGTGTGGCTAACATGGGCCATGGTTTACATGGGCTGCAACCCCTGAATTGAGATGCAGCTATTGCACGATAGCATGTGATCATGCATAACACTGTTTGCCAGATTCGACAAAATTTGCCATGATGCTATTCTTTTTCAGGATAAATCATATTGGTTTAAATCTCTGGCATGAATGGTGGTAGGTAATATTCCATGGTTTTGTAATGCAGCCTGTTGTTTTAGATTAAATGAATTTGAACTGAATTGAACAGAAAACAAAAAAAGGAAAAAGAAACTGTTTTTATAAAATAACATTTGTACCCACCTGCCAACCATTACATGTTTTATTTTTTTTTTGCCTGCAAAAAAACTGTGTCACTGAAAATAGGTCAACATTGACAATGAACATGCAACACCCTTAAAGAAGCATAAAAATTTGTTTGTATTGGTATGCATTTATGCTCAGATTTGTTGTGTGAAGCAGCGATTCTCAAACGTTTTGGGTCTGGGGACCCCTTGCAAGGGTGAAAAATGTCTAGGGATCCCCTCATAAATACCAAGCTGTTTAAATAAATAAACAAATAACTTAATAATTAACCCCTGAATGCCATGGAAATATTTTTTGTTTACGTTTGTTTTACTAGGGCATTGTTCCCCATATGCATTTTTTAAAATAAAAATCAAATTACTCTATTGAAATAATTTAAGGACCCCCAAGATAGAGCTCGCGGACCCCTGGGAGTCCTCGGACCCCAGCTGGAGAACCTCTGGCGTAAAGTATGCATATATTTTCTTTAAAACTCCTATCCTAAAGTAATTCTATACAAAGATTTTTAACTGCCAAAGTAGAGAGCTACAAGTAGTTAGCACTGAAGGAAATAATTTTGCTACATTCAGCAACTTTTAGAAAGCTACAATTTTTACCCTCAACTTGATCTTATTACGGTTTGGCAGTGGATCGACCCAGAAAGAAAGTGATTTTTTTAATAAAGAAAAATGCTGACGTGGCAGCTCAAAAACTATATAAAATATAAAAATAAAAATAAAAATAAACTTCTCAAAAAGGAGGCACACATAGGACAAACCACAAGTAATGATAACAGTAAAATGACTCAACAAGGAAATGAAGACAGAACAGAATATAAAGGTGAGCTAACGAGGGCTAACAAGACACACCTGGGGAGGAACAGCAAGGATCAGCTGTAAATGTGAGGAGCTAGAGAAGATCACAGGGGCAGGCATACACAGAGGAAAAACAACAATAAATAAAACCTAGAAAGGGAAACACAAAACCTTACAAATCCAAATCACAAACATATAAATCCTGAAGAGTTTTTGCAATGACGTCATGATCGGTCGGTTTGAACCCAGAATGCAGAATGACACAAGAAGCTAAAAAAAGACTAAAACAAATATTTCAAAATAAAACAAAAATGCTGACCAGCAATCTAAGAACTTCACAGTTTTATGATAGTTTCCATTATTTCTGTGACCTTAACTACAAATAGCACACACTAGTCCAGATTGATTTTTGATTATTGAATTTTAAGAGTCTTATTTTCTTGCTTATATCTCACAAGACAACAAGCAGCCTGTGTTACAACCTTTCCTGCGCTGGCATTTAGTTAAAACAATTATTTACCCACCAATTACGTGTAGATCTGCTTCCCCTCCAAAAGGGAACAAACAACAAGAGTGAAAGCTCCTCACCCAGAAGAAACATGTTATGGAGGCAGACGTGTGAAAGAGGGGCGCAGGAAGTGCGATGGATATGAGATTGAATTTGATTAAAAAGAAAACAAAAACAAACGCTTCGTGAATGGGTCGGCACAAAGCTAATATGCAACAACCTGAACTCTCCCGAAGAGATGAGGTGAAAAAGACAGCTGTTTAAAAAGCAGAGATCTTCTGCAGTTTGCCTGACATATTTACACAATTATGTGCAGGATCCACTGCATGGCAACTAGCATCTCTGCCTCTTGACAAATCAAACAAAAAGTTTCTTTTTTACCCCCTGCTCTCCTCCTTTACTTGAGCATCAAGTTGATTAAATGAGAGTGCACGGCATAAATCTGCAGAATAACGCCAGCTAGCAGAACCATGTCACCATGTTTCCTGTTAAACGTTTAACCTTGCATCAATTAACATTGCAAATGATAGAAGGTAGTTATTTTTTGGCAAAAAATAAAATCAAAATGCGAATTTAATTGGATGCTTTCATTGACAGTGCTTAAAGTCATTTAATAATATTATTTCCATTATGGAATTTAATAAACTAAATCCTCAGTGTATTTCAAATTGATTCCTACAAGATGATTAAAAGCAGTGCTTTGATTTCTTCAGCTGTCATATATAAGGTGGATCGGTTTTAAAAGCCTGTGCAATAAAAGCACAATGTGATACATGAAATGAGCAATAATGCTATGGGCAATTAGAGTCAGCTTCACACAAAAAAGGGACCACACAGTCCTTATACATATTCCCTCTTCCACTGAGAGCCAAAGGAGTCGCCAAGTCATCTTGCATGTCTCTGAGGCATTCGTTTACAATGGCACTTTTATCATATGCTTATCAGTGGCGGCCCCTCTCTCATAGAGCTCGATCTTTTGGCCCCTCAATCACGGAGCATATTACTCCTCTGTCAGAGCAAAGCACTTCCTAATGACAGGAAGGCCAGCTGGGACTGAGGAGAGGGCAGGAGGCACATGCATTAACATAATAATCCAAGCACAGTCCCACAGGCCCCAGGGCCAGACAGCATATTAGAGGTAAGCTCCCCTCACGAAGGTCCTCCGCGCAGAGGAGCAAAGCTGCTCCATGCTGTGTGGCAAGAAGTACACCTGTGGCAAAGGCAAGCTTTTTTATTTGCTAATTGTTAGCTGAAAAAACAAACAAACAAAAAACTAACAAATCTGAAAAGTATATCCACTAGCACATTTATGAACAGTGCTAATTCCTATGGGGAGTAAATTAACTTATCTGTGTTCTCAGACTAATTTATAAAAAAAATGGAAAGCAATAAACAACACACAGTTTGCTCTCATTCTTATACTTTGTAGCTTTCTGTATCACACTCCAGCACTACACAACCCTGTAGCCTGACACAAATGTCTGAGTGAAGGAAGCATCTTCTCTTCTCTTCATTTTTATTAAAGTGTAACACAAAGGGACAAAGGCTTTGAGGACAAGAGAATGGAGGGAAATAAAGGGTGTTGGATGATGGTTCTGCAGCTTTCCTTGTGGCAACAACCGATGAGTGTTAGTAGCGTGTGCTCAGGCCTGTGATCCTTTGCACTGAGGTCCCATGATACCTTGTGTGGCCTGCATATTTCTAACCACATAAGACAGCTGCTATCGTCATGTCAAAGCCATTGTAATAAAGGCACGCAGCCTTTTCGCGCTGCTTTTGCCCTGAGACAAAAGAAAACAACTCAACAGCAACAAAAGAATGTGTGGAAGACATTAAAAAAATGAATAGTTTAAATCCTTGGAAGCTGGATTCTGTAAAATGAGTAAAAAAAATCTTACCTGTTGTATTTGAGTCTATGAAAGTTTTCAATTTGAAGAAACAAAGTGTAATTCTGGTCAGATTGACAATTAACAGCTAATTCAAGAGGTTAAGACCAGGGATCCTGTTAACTGAATATTTTCTGTATTTGACTGTTTTTTTGAACAATGATGAAAACAATTGAAGGCCATCTGTCATTTTGACAGATTGCAATTAAAACTCCTGACCACTTGGTGCCAAGTTGGCATATTACTGCATAATGGTGGCATATATGACCCGCACATATCATTGCACCAGAACGCAACAGAAGTATTTTTTACGTCCAGCCACCCCTTTTTCAGAAGGGGTGGAGTCTTGTTGGTGGTCCCGATGGATAGGCCTTCATCAAAGGTAAAAAAAAGAAAAGAAAAAAAAAACTGAAGCTCCTAAATTAAATAGTTTTTGAGTATTTTAAGTGCAATTGTTACTTCAGTGTTTATGGGACCACAGTCAATGTTTTTATTACTGTAGAAAAAAAGTTACTGTGCATGTGTTCATCTGATGCATATTCTCTGACTGATTATTATCTGACTGAATATTAATTCAAATGAATGAAAATAAATTATATTGAATGCTTAATATTTTTTTAATAAGGAGATGGGTAAAATTACATTATTACAGGATATTTGAACTCTTTAAGTAAAAATGACAGACAGCCAAAAAGTCTAGCACAACCCCAGCAGTTTGGAGGAAAAGGCAGCCTTACAGATGGAAGGCAGAAAAAAAAGAAAAATCCTCCTGCTGGTCCCATCCTTGGTCCGGACCGCGCTAGCCATCCCGGAAGGAGCCCGTAGTTCGCAGCGCCAAATGTAATGGAAACATTTCCATCAGGGCAGAAATATGGGAATAAACAAAGTGAAATCTGCGTGGTCTTGGTCTGAGATTATTTAATAGAAAGATACATTTGCAAAGATTGAGCTGAACTAAACAGACGTGATCAGGCTTCTGTCAAGCTCACACTGACCCGGAAACAGGAAACAAACATATATAAACATCCTTCTAACAAAATAAAAGCATCAGAGATATTCAGGAACCAATGAGATAGTTACAAGTTAAATAGGCCATGAGATTACAGGAGAACATACATTATCTTAAGAATCATGAGAACAGATCATATAATGACAGTTATCAAGAGATACAGAACAGGACATCTCAAGGCAATATGCAGTTAGTGAGTCATGATATTCTTCCATTACAATTACATTTTTACAGGATTTTTGGACTCTTTCAGTAAAAATGACAGACAGCCAAAAAGTCTAGCACAACTGCAAGACAAAGGGAATTGCTGCCATTTGAATAAATAAATGAATAAAATCCCAACATTTCATGTCAGCCCATTTAAAATCAAGTTTACACAGAAAAAAATCAGTTCTGCTATAAGTACCTAGGGCTACTCTTTATGTTTTTCTTTCGTACTTTCTGCACTTCAAATAACCATAGACTTTCTTGTGAAAAATTGTGTAATGTGAAATTAATAGCAATTCAAATGTTTTAAAAATACCATAAACTTGCATAAACCTTTTGGTTCCTGTCGTTGAAATAATTTTGGAAGTTGTTGAGTGGACTAATTTTAGGATGCAGCAGTCCATTTTGGTTGGACCCTCAATCAGTCTAATTGTTAACTGGTCAGTTCAGTGACAATTAAACTCTGTTTCTTCACACTCAAATAACCTTAAAATGTTCTTAGGTTAAGTTAGTTCTTAAGTTAATCTTTTTGTTAAAACTTCTGGGTTGTCTAGATGCAGTTCTCAATCACATGAACTGATGAGTGAAAAAAGGCATCCTGTGGATAAAAATCCCAGCCAAGTAATGTCTTAGCAAACTTGTAGCCGTGTGGAGTTCTTTCTTCCAATGGTCTGCCTGACAGAGTCTGACAATCCAGCATTTCTAATGTGAAAGCCCGACTGACTGCTACTGTAAGGCTGTCAGTCGCTGGTTTAGGTCCTTGACTGAAGACTCGGTTCACACACAGCAGTACCTCAGTGGCATGAGAAAGGCAGCAAAGAAGGAAGACAGAGGAGCGAAGAGAAAGGGGATCTCAACAAATCATTTGATCAAGAGACAAGGTAAGAGTGAGGTGTACCTCCCCCAGCTCCTCGCTTCATGAAACGACAACTCTCTAATTGGTGGAAAGGGCAGCCTGTCTGTGGCCGTGCACGCTCTTAGATCTCTCCCAGGACAGCCAAGGCAATGTGCCAATTACTGCCAATTGTTGGACTGTGGTTGAGATGTGGACAGTTGTCCACATGGAATAAGAGTGAAGGCCTAGAGCACACCACTGCTAGTGCTGCTAATATGAATTAAAGATATTTCATAGCCCTGTTACCCCACAGGCGTACATAAAACAAAGTTATGTCATTTGTAAATTTTATGTGAATTTTAGGAAATAAACTATTTAAATAAGTAACAATTCTACAGGAGCTGTGTAGTGTAAAAACATATGTCTTCACCACTTTTTTTGGTAAGTATGTCCTCTTTAGCCAGGCAAATGTATAGTCGGTATTTAGTAGGGCCAGAAGGTTATTATGGGGTTCTCCTTGGTGAGAGTTGAACATATACTTGCTTCATTCATTATCCATAATGCTATAGGTCAGAGCTGAAACACAACCTCTTCAAGCAGTCAGTCAGAATCAAAGTCAAGCCTTTTTACAACTCTGCACACCCGCCGCTCCTAACGAGGAAGTGCAGCACAATGTGAGGGGGAAACAGTCATAAATTCTCATTCAACTAAAAATCACTATAATGCACTTTAATTGTGTAGGCAAAAATCTTTTTCAAAAGAGCATGGTAATTTTACCCTGTTGAATAATTCAGCGCACATTAATAACGGTTGGGGCCGGAGTGGACGAGAGCGGCTTGTTTTAGGAGCGATGAGCTGTAGGAGCAAGGAGGCGACGAGATTTCACCGAGGTGGTTTCATGCCTCGCTTTTAAGTCATATTTTCAACTAAATGCTGGTAAAAAATAACCCAAAGTAACTCAGAATGTTTGCTTGAGTCTTTAAACGCTCGCTGTGACAGTTTAGCCTTAAGATGTAAAGCTTAAATTTTTATAGAAACAGGCCATTTTTGACAAACTGTGTAAATATGCCTTAAGTTAATTGTTAAGTCATTTTAGTCATGGAGATCACAACACATAAGCTCATCTTTAGCATGATTTTTTTTCTCAGATAAATTGAACCACGACAAAACTATCTTAATGCTTCAAAGGAAATAGACACGTGGCTGCACCAAAAGACAGAAACAATGGAATCTCATGCTGCTTTGCAGCTCTTTTTGTGTTTGTAAATTTGTGCATTAGCAACAGTGAAAGTCAAAACATAAGAGATGAAAGGGGAATGACTCATATAAAACATCAGATCAAGGGCAATGGTAATTGATTTATACTGTTAAGGATTCCAACCAAAAAAAGAAGGTCCAAAAAAAGAGATGCGAATGAAAACTCACAGGAACCATTTTCTGGCTAAAGTAACATCTATACTTGGAGGAAGGGGGTGAGGAGGAAGATTTCTCCATCGGATGAAGAGAAGATCACTTTTTATCCTTGTAGAGTATTATAATACAGCTCACACAATGCACAGAATAAAAACAAAACAAAACAAAACATCCAGTCACTTAACAATGAGTTTAAAGTAAAGAGGTACAGAAAAAATAAACATTATTGCACGTAAAATGAAACGCAAACCTTACATTACTGCACACAGAAAGACGATTTAGTTTACTTTGAATATTTGTGTAATAAACATAACTTATAAGTAGGAAAATCTGAAACTCTGTGACGGAAGTGCAGGGCCTGCAGGAGAAAACAGCACCGAACTGCAATGCTTCTTAATGTCAGTTCGACTAACACAAACAACCAAGGTGAAAAACAAGCCAAGGCTTCAAACCTTGTTGAAAGTATAAATCAGCGCTGCCATGAAGCGAGGTGACTGCAAATCATAACTGAGCTACAAATTCAAGTAACTGGCCTTGACTTTGCATCCGAACTTTTGCCTCCACTGTTTTACGTCAAGATTTTATAATCGTAACAAAGCTTTTACTTCCTTCTGTAAATGCTGGCATTGCTTTTGTTAGTTTAATATAATTACCTACAGCTTTTAAGGAACTCATCAAGGACAGATCTGAGCAGTCTCTATGATCAAATCTCAATAAGCTGACTTACACAGTTTGTTTGTTTATCAAAGCAAGTCAGGGGGGTTTCTGAGCCTCAGAACTGTGTTTAAAGCTGATCTGGCTCCTTCAGACAGCTCTGCATCCGACTTCCTGTTGTCGGCTCGGGGTTGCCACGGAAAATAAAAATTGCTGCTGCAGCTTCAGACAACCTACAGCACTTTGTATGCCGAAAGAAAAGAGTTAATTAGAAATACAAATTCTCCCAGATTGTTATTAATGGGAACTGTAGAGTAAGCAACACATATTTTGTGCCCATAAGTAATTCTCAGGTATCTTTGATCTGTGGCCCACAGCGGATGCTGCTGCTTGCCGCTGTCTGGCTTCTGGGACTCTGCCAGCACCAGACATCTGGCTACTTTGTTATCATTGGCTGATCTGCTCCCAGGAGGCCACTCTTGTGACACCAGGCAGAGAGTGTCCTGGCAAGGAAAATTATCAGCACATTTTGAGTGGATTAGAGTTCCAAAGTGGTCTTCAAATCTCTACAGGGGTCTTGTGAGCCGTGCTCCTCTGAGGGGCTCCTCAGGGTTCTGTTTTGACACCACTGTTGATTTGAAAGGCAGCGAGAGTATGTCTCCCACTGCTGCGTCACAGGTTTCAACCAACGTTGTGGGAAGTGGAGAAAGGGCTCTAATTATTAGTGGTCAGATGCTGAAGGAGGGATGCTGCAGCAAGTGCTTCCCTTGATTAGTGCAGAGCTTCTGCTCAGCAGCAGAGGTTTGCATTGGTGGTGTGTGTAGTTCAGTGTCATAACGCTCAAAAATGTAATAAGCCTCCACTTGCTTTTACTGACTAATGTAGTTTTGTTGCTCTTCCAGTTCTGCACTCAGAAAATTTTGATGCTTAGAAAACCTTTGACTCAAGCTTCTTTTTTTATCTCTAAGGGAGAAAGATACGACTCTCTGAGGTTTTGTTTGACAATTCGTCATACAAAACACTTAGAGGTCACAGAAAAGAATGCTGCATAAGCACTGGTTTAGTAAAGGAAGGGAAGCCATGATTTGCCAATCTGAACCTTATTCACAGAATTGATTGAGGTATCGCGTCTTGTCTTTTTTTTTCCTTTTGGCATTCCCATTTGTGAATACAAAGCTGCGGTGACCCATAAATATTACATGGTGTGGAGATGCAAAGCAGGAATTAATGACTGGGGTGTGTGTGTGCGAGGGGGAGAGAGAGAGAGAGGGAGAG
>NW_013952733.1:187083-193227 GCF_001266775.1 Austrofundulus limnaeus
GAGAGAGAGTGTGTGTGTGTGTGTGTGTGTGTGTGTGTGTGTGTGTGTGTATGTGTGTGTGTGTGTGCGTGTGCGTGAGGAGGGTCCCTAGGGAATTATGCTTAGACAGGCAGGCATGGTGAGGGTGTGGTCTTGCTACCTCTGTCTCTGCTCCACACAATGTAGACAGCATTTCTTTCCTATCGTCTCCACTGGGATGCATGAGTTTTGGCCTGTGGGCCAGCCTGTCTGCAGTGTCTCTGGACTGCATTGCTCTGATCGGTTTTATCGTAACTGTTTCCTCCTCGTGGCTTATTTTCTGTTTAAAACATTGTACCCTCTACGCTTATGGGTTTTAAGCTGTGGGATGCACACAGCTATAATTACCCGCATCTGCTTGGTATCTGGAAACTTGTAAGAGTAGAATAAAAACACAAAGATTAAATGCTAATCGAAAATGGTAAAGTTTTGGTTTTGTTCACATTCTGGGGACAATTTTTCTAAACAAATATTTTCCAATTCAAATGCAAAAAAACATTTTTGGTGATAAAAATGTAACTTTATCAACACTTAACAAAATTGATATAAAACAACAAATTATTATTATTATTTCTTCAAATTTCAAAATAATGTCATTATAGTTTTTGACACACATTTGCAAACAACCGCAACATCAACACTATTTGTGATGTTTTCATTTTATGTTGAGTTCATTTGATTCTGATTCTTTTATTCGGTTGTTAAGAGACTTCAGTCATGTGCTTACACATTGAAAGGAAATATGAACAATATTAAAGTACAAATGAGCTACAAATGTTTTAAAGGAATATTTAGCCATGCTTATAATGTTCTTATTTAGTTATTTCATTTTTTGTTGATGTGGGCATTACTGCCCTCTAGCAGTGTGGCATGATTATTACAGTTTCTGTATTCTTATCCAGACTCCAGCAAAAAATACTAACAATTTAATAATATCCAGGTTGAAGCTGTTTTCTTCACTTAGACTTGGTCAACACTGACAAAGATATTCTCAAAAAACTAAATTTTTGCTTCATTTGCGCTACTCATTCACTAACATTTATACGTTTTTAAAAGAAAACAATTCTGCTTATTTAAATGCAGAGATATTTTAAAACTCCATTCTAAGTGTAAACTTGGGAATCACTTTTTTTGCACAAATCCATTAGTACTTCGTGTGCTATGACCATCACAAATGAGTTTTTTTTTCCTTTTTTCATTACTGTCTTGCTTTGATTCTCATTGACATAAACTTCAGTCATGTAGTTAAATGCCTCATTACTGAGAGGAAGTAAGAAGTCACATAAAAAGCTATGACTTCTCATAGCCATGCTCAGTATGTTCATTCTTTATACACGTTGTTCATGTCATCATTATCAATGTTGTAAAAATGTTTTTCTAACCTATATACTGTATGTTCAATTAAATGAAAGTTAATTATTCAGAAAAAAGAGGAAAATATGTAATTCTGAAGTGGTTTTGTCTTGGCTGAAAGAGAGACAAAACTTTTCACTCTCAATGAAAATATCCTAGTCAATCAACAGACAATAAATTTGAGATGCATCTTAACATCCTGTTATTAAATAAATAAACAAATTTAATCAATTATGAAAACTGGAATCTACTGTTGTTTGTGAAAACAATGAAAATTGACATCTTATGTGGTCTTTAAACCGCACAGTGAGAATGGGACTGCCAGTTTCCTAGAAAGAGAAAATAATCCTTGGTTTCAGACTCAGACTCACAAATTCAAATATACATGAATTTATTCTACAGCAGGGACCAAGTTTTAGATTAAGACCTGGTGATGTTGTTGACATTGAAATAAAGCGCAGTGAACACGTGTCAGAGGACTGTGAGGTAATGAACAAGTGGGTTTTGGAGGACACAAGAAAAAGACAGACAAGCAGAAAAACACGTATGACAGAGGAGAGACTGAGATTCACTTTTCTACTCTGCTTAGCATGATGAATCGGTTGAGGAGGGGCCACTTGACACCTGTCACCTACTCAGCCAGGCACAATTACCCCCAAGGGGAGGACAGGGGACTTGCTAGGGAGTTGCACATAGCTCCCAGTGAAATAGACGAGCGTTTGAAGATCATTAGTGTTACAGGCCCTGTCTTCATGGCCCTGTCCAACCTCCTGAACGGTGAGCTTTGATCACAGCGCTGTGTTTTTGTCAATAGTGTGGCTACGCCGCATAAATTATAAAGTTATACACACAAAGTCAGCAGGTAAAACGTCACATCCAATTTCTTTTTCATCCACGGATCAGGCGGATTATTGCAGTTAAGGAGCGTCGTCGCTGGTCTGCAACAAATAATGAGCTGTGTCCGAGCTCTCGCGTTGCTAACGTGTGGGAGCCAATTGCTTTTCAGAACAGGGTTTCTATGTTTTACAAAGAAAAAAAATAGTTATAATAATAAATCACTGAGGTGCTCAAAATAACTGAATGTGAGAATGTTAATGCAGATCTTGTCTGTCATTTAAAAGGAGACATCAGGGCAAAATTGAATTTACGCTTTAAAATTCATACAATAAATAAATAAAATAAAACAAAAATGGATGGTTAACCTGAATATTCATGTTGAAAGTATTTACTGCAAATATGGATTTTAGGAGCTATGAAATTCTACATACAGGAAGTTTGGCTTGCACTGTAGGGATAGTTTATGATTAAATGATGACTTCACAGCTGACAGGCATTCAAGTATGTCACAAACGGCATTACATCTGCAGCGAGGCCCCTTAACTATTGTGTTTTGCTGTGAGCCCCAGTGGTTGTAAAATGATCATTATAGCTGATGAGGCCAGGTTTCACACAATGACAGCATGACAGCAGAGAGCTTTTTAATTTGTCGGATCAGATTGTGACATGCTCCGTCACACGGCGGAGGAAATCTTTTTTGTTTGCGCGGAAGAAGGGAGGCGGAGAAGGTCAATTAGCATCAACCATTAGACAAGCCGGTGACAAGCGATATATTACTCTGTGGGGCAGTCAAACTAATGAGAGAACAGCAGAAGTATTCCTTCAGGTTGTACACAATCCCACCGTCATCCTACTGCATTTATCACTTGTTCACTTGACACGTGAGTTCCTTACAGTTGCAGGTTCTCAGGCATTACTCCTCAAATAAACTGGCTTTTTCCACAATTGAGCTTATATCATACAGTATAAAGGTCAGTTTTACTGAGGAAGTATCCGTCATGTCAAATATTATCCAACAAAACCAATGATATATCAATTGCACACACAGATTCATGTCTAACTTTTAGTTATTTGGGGGTAAATTTGGTCTTAAATGTTTGCAATGGTATCAAAACTGTGAGGAAATTTTAAATCACAAAAACTTCCACAAGTTCAATCTTTGCCAAAAGCAGCAAGAAAGAAAGGATCTCATTTTATCAGGGCAGACCATCTCAAAGTGAGTTTCTCTTTTCTTTGCCAGGCAGGCTTTATTTGACCGTCTGTCAGGTTTAACACATTTCTCTGGATATTGATCTGAAGTACCTAAAGGTATGTGACATCATTATGAGGCTTGACCTTATCATCTGCTGCCCTGCAGCCCGTAGGCCAGGCTGGGCCAGAATCTAATGTGTCTCCCCCTCGGGCTGCTACTTGGTGCGTAATAGGGAAATTGGTGCTGGTGTTATTTGTTTTTCTGGCCTTTGTTGCCTGAGGTTGACTTCACTACGATGCCCTGTTAGCATTTGCTCTTGGTTTTGCTGCTAATAAAGTCTAAATGAAGTTGTTCATTATGAGGTGTTTAAATTTGGGGACTTTGGATTATTTCATAAGAATATTAAGTGATTACCAAGTGTTATGAAAATAACTTTAAAGAATACAAATATCAAACAGACTCTCCAGATAAAAGCTATGATAATCCACAACTAGTGTACCTACAGTAATTAGTGTACCAGTTTGGTAAAATGATAATTAATATACCAGAATGGTAAAATAATGAAAGCGAGGGAAAAAAAAGCTGAAACACAACACTATCAGCCCTTGAAATAGAAAATGTTTACATCTTACAGCTTTAAACCAGGGACATAGCTAGAGGGGTGGTTCAGGTGGCACTTGCAACCCCTGGAATCTGATTGGCCACCCCAGCTGATTGGCAGTTCACAGTATGTGAGCAGCATTGTAATACAAATTTGAACATTAAAAACACTTAAACTAGAGTTGTTTTTCGGCCTGCATCATTCCACTTTGGTCTTACCTTTTTCCTGGCTACCTGATAACTCAGTGACTGGCTCAAAAATGAGCACTGTTTTTCCAAACTGAATGTGCTCAAAAAGCTATGTACAACAGGTAAGACATTAATTGTTCATAGTGGCTTGACAGAAGCCCACTTAAAAAAAGAGAGATACTGCTTTAACCCTTTGATGCCAAACATGGGTCAAAAGTGACCCGGCTGAGATTTTATCTTCAATATCTTTGCAATAAATTAATTTCATCATCCAGTATTCAAGAAATTCCTCAATTAACTTGTTTTTCATCATCATACATCATTATTTTATTTTTTTTTTACTTTTTTTTACTTTTTGAATAAAAAATGTTTTTGTATCACTACCCTTCTAATGCACAATATGGGTCAAAAATGACCCGCATTCATTTCCCAGGTTACTTCATTTATGGTTGAATGTTTCTATAATATACTTTTGAAATAGATAAATTTTATGATTTGATTTTCCAAATATGTAGTAAATATCTTGTTTTTGTTTGGCACAAGTTATCTTTTTTAATTTTTCCCTTTTTAAGTTATGAACAAGCACAGCTTTTGTAATTCTACACCACGTTTACACACATAGGTCAGAAACGACCCACATAGAATTTGGTGGGAACTGAGAATTGTTCTTGTGTCAGATATTTCACAACTCAGCACAGCACCTTTGCCCATCTAATGTATGTAAGTATTGTTTTACACTTGTTCTAACATTACCTTAGAAGTAATTTGATTATTTTTAGGTTACCTTGAGAGTCAGTAATTTACTTGTTAGAAAGTTTCAAGTAATTACTGTTAGCTAGCTAGCTGTTGACATATTCTACTTTAGTTAGCTAATTATATTGTAGTTGGCTTAGATAACTGGATAATTGGATTGCTACGCTACTAAGCAAAGTAGTTAGCGAAGCTACTTAGCAAAGTCAGCAAAATATAGCTATATATTTTTTTATTTATTTTGGTGTGCATCTGAAAAAAAATTGTCCTTTTGACTTTCTTTATCCAGAGGATGGCTGCTCATTTTACTGATGGGCTGTTGCAATGCTGCAGGAAGAACCAGATGTGGAAGATGAGGAAGAAATTTGTCCTGTTTCAGAGTCAGAAACCTTTGTTGATGATGATGACACAGACTATTTAACACAAGGTCAAGCTGGAGTTGTGGATGTGTCTGTGAATCCAGCTCTATTATGCAGAAGACTCGTCTGATGATGCAGAAGACTCGTCTGATGAGCCCTTCAAAGAGGAAACTCAGACCCAGTCCAATATGAAAATTTCTCCACTTATGGCAAAACAAGCCATAATATTCTGAGGAACTGCCCAGGACCTACACCTGGATCCAGAGATGTTTCATCAAAAGATGCTGGGATATGTTCCCAGGCAGAGGTGGTGTTGCAGTTTATGTTCACAAGAAATACTCACATTCTATAATAGAATTGTCAACTTAGTCTGAATCTCTGCAATTAGAAATCAAGCTTACAAATCACCTTTCAGTAACGGTTGTTGTTACATATAAACCTCCAAGTGTTAATTCAACTAAATACTTAGCGCAGCTCACTGACATTATAAAAGGTATAAAATCAAAAGGGTTTGTGATTCTTGGTGATATCAATATGAATTGGGCTGATAAAACTTCCAAAGGTCTGAAAGCAATGTCTATAAACTTAGGGCTTCAACAGTTAATTAAAGTACCAACAAGATTTGGCAAGACATGCAATTCCATTTTGGATCTTATTTTCACAAATCGATCCTCCATATATGGCATATCTGGAGTTATAAATACTTCAATCTCAGATCATTCACTTACAGTATTTATGTCATTAGAAAAAACCTTAAGAAATCTTCAGGTCATGTGCATAATTTCATTAAAAGGATTCCATAATCAAAGTTACCCATGTTTCATGCTGAGATTGAGAATACTAACT
>NW_013952733.1:195245-196909 GCF_001266775.1 Austrofundulus limnaeus
AGAACAGGAACCTGCTGTAAAACAGCAATTATACTGAGTCAGGCTTGATTTTTAGCAATCTTTTCCCGTTGAATCAATTAATCAAATCAAATCAAGAAACTGAGAAGACAGAGCACAACTTTTATTAGTGTTTGCTGACAGTCACATTAGTGCTGAAAAGCCTTGATCTGCTGATTTTCACACATGACTTGTTTTTACTGAAGACAAGATGCAGATGTTAGAGAGATTTTTCTGCACAAAAATGCCAAAGAGTTTAGAATCCTTCTGGAACTTGTCTAATGCAGTGTGACAAATGTTTTCTTTATCACATGGATATCAGTTCAGGCAATGATCCTGCTTCAAACCTAAAGGTGCAACTATAAAACCTTTTTTTAAATTTTATATAACATTTCTCACAAAACAGGGAAGCAGAAAAAAGGACAAGTCCCACCTGGAATAACCTGCAAAGGGCTATTAACTGTGCCTTGCTTGTATCAGTCAAACTGAATGCTAAACACTCACCAGTGATTGGCTACAGCCCTACAGCAACAATGACTACAGCATGTGCAATACGATGATGCAAGACTCAAGTTATTATCAACTGAAGCTCTATTTTTTCTCATTTTTCCTAAACATTTTATTCCTTTCAGCTCGTTTTCTCTCTCTCACCTACCTCACTGCTTTAGTTTACAATTCCATATTTAGCTTTTCAGCAGAAGCATAAAAGTACTCAATTAGTCAGGAACTCAAATTAATTTTAAAATGTCCATCTTCAAAGAAATTTCCCCACACATCCTCCTCCAGTTGTCTTATCTCATTCTAGTTCCACTGCCTCCAAGAGGACAAAAATAATTTCACAGCAGCTTTAAGGAAAAGTGAGAGATCACAGTTCTCTGACAGACAAAAAGATAAAGACAAACTATTACCTGCAGGACAAGGAGAAATGTTTTTTTAGCAAAATAATGGGATGTACCTGTTTATCATCTTACCCTAACATGAGCAAAACTTTAGGACAGAGAAAATTAATCTTCTAAGTCTGTTTTAGGTACACTTGGGTCTTGTTAGAATGCCAAGATGCTGTTATTTAGCACTTCTTTTGCAAATGTTCTGATATTTAGCACCATGAGCACATCAAAAACAGAAAAGCACACCTTGTCTGTTTGTGCTATAGTTTAGTTGAAGTGCAGCTTTTTTGAACCAGTTTTATTATCCCAGCTGCTGAGCCACTTGTTCCGTCTGAGAGTTGCCGTACACCGTGTGACATTTAGTAAATCCAGGAGGCTTCTATCTTTTGTTGTATGCATTTAAACAGCACATTAAAGACAGAACATTCTTCTCTGAGCCTGTCACATTTCCCAGGTAAAGCAGATGAATAAATAAAGCACTGTTGCTGCTGCTGGCTGAAACCCCCACCCTTCTTTTCTTTATTCTTTTTTTTTCTTCTTTTTGCGTGATTTGCTGTTGCCTTGAGTTAGATCCTGATCTCTTTGTAGACCCCTCTCCCAACAAGCATTGACCTTCTGCTCCAACATGTAAAGAGCTCCGTGAGATCCGAAACAGGGAGGGGAGTCTGAGGTATGGGAGGGTGGTAGCTGGCTGTTAAATAGAGGCATCATCACCAACACAAGCAGGAGAGAGAGAGAGAGAGAGAGAGAGAGAGAGAGAGAGAGAGAGAGAGAGAGAGA
>NW_013952733.1:196973-198725 GCF_001266775.1 Austrofundulus limnaeus
GAGAGAGAGAGAGAGAGAGAGAGAGAGAGAGAGAGACTTCATCCACTTCACTCCACACTCCTCTCCCTCTCCGTCTGGCTCGTGTCTAGGAGGTAGATACCTTGTTGGCGGCACAAAGGAGCGGCTCTGTAATAAAAACAGCTGTCTCTGGTGGTCTTGGTGTAATTGGGATTGTTAACGTGGAGAGCTCCTGGGGGAGGCTGGGAGAGGGAGTATGTCTTTGTGTAAAGCACACACAGACACTTCTGCAGCGCAGTACCTTGATTTGATATAAGCAGGAGAGTGAGGAAGAGGGAGGAGGAGGAAGGAAAGGAACAAAAAGCAAACAAGTCACCTGAGTTGTTGCGTGAGCTGCCTCTGTTTTTCAGCGGCGTTAAACTTTTATTTTTAGACGTATTTGTTTGCAGGGAAGACCAGGAATCCTTTCTTCTTCGATTCTTTGATGAGGGCTTAGGTTTTCAAAAGGGAAAGCTTGCAACACAAGTTTATTTTATCATTTTTTATGAAAGCAATAAAAAATAGGTTTACTGCATCAGTTTGAATACACAAGTTGCAAAATAAAAGCATTTATGGTTATGAGTTAATTTCACTATTATAAAAAAGATTATTCTTCTCCCTTAAAGAAAAAAATGCTGATTTATTCTATTATTTTGATTTGCCATTTCCTTCATGACTGAAAAATTACACTACAAATTATTTGCTGTAAAAGGAACAGCACATCACCATAATGTAAAGTTTTGCCATTGTCACCACTTCACAATAAAGGCCCTTTTCTAAAGGATTTATTAATGTTTCAAAATAAGGGTTTCATGAGTTATAAACACATATTATTTTAAATCATTCAAAACACTGCTCACACATTGAGACACTATCAAATATCAAGTTTTATTATTCCTTCATGTAAATGTAATACAGTTGCTCAGATCACATATTTTTCTATCAAAATACTTAAAAAACTGGGTTACACGATCACTGAAAAATGTGATATTTAAAATCTAAAAAAAATAATAAATAACAAAAGAAATTGCTCATCCCCAAAAAATATATTCTGGCTCAATGTATAAACTGCGTTTTATGAGTGTTTCTTCAAAGATTGTTAATGCTTTATAAAGGGTTTAGAACTCATGAATAATGTAATTATAAAGCAGTTATAAATATTTTATGAAGGTTTCTTATGTGGTACCCCTATTTTTTAATGCTAACATCTTATTCAAGGAGACATTCAAATACTTTATTTATGACCTTAAAATAGTAAAACAACAAGATAAATATTACAAACTGATCCAAAACTGCATCCGGGTCTGTAATTTGAATTCTGTGTTATGTTAAACATTTTGACACAATGCCCTTCCTCAGATGAGAGGAAGATGTTCGCAAAAATAAATAAATAAAATTAAATATAAAAATAAAAAAATGGGAAAGAAAAAGCCTCAAGGTGATAGACGAAGATCTCACGGACCAAACTGTTGGAAACTGTACTTCAAAGCCAATTGCTCTGCAGAAGCTGTGGCTGATTTATTTGACTTAAGATATACTACCTTTGCGCGCGCGCACGTGTGTACGTGTGTGTGTGTGTGTGTTTCATTGTGGATGAAAATTTCATACACCGATTTAGAGGTGGTGAAATATAAATGATTTCTTTTTAAAGTTGCATCGGGAATCAAGTCTGTCGGTATGTATGTGAGCAGACACTGATCGCTCCTTGATGTCTCCTGAGCCTGATCTCTGTGTCCCACACACACACACACACAC
>NW_013952733.1:198830-200247 GCF_001266775.1 Austrofundulus limnaeus
CACACACACACACACACACACACACACACACACACACACACGCACGCACGCACGCACGCACGCACGCACGCACACGCCACCATCAGCAGCAGCAACCATCGGTGTCTGAAGGTGCCCGGCTCCAGCAGCGTCTGCTGTTTGTCCCACTGGGATCGAGGGTGGCGGGGTGGGGACACAACACATCTCTGCAGCTGGGTGGATGGTGTTAAAACTGCACCAACAGGCTTCCTGTCACAGCCACGAGGAAATCAGGAATAAACACATAAACGAGTTACAGAATAAATAAATTTAAAAAATGCAGAGCACAACATCCCATCATATTCAGGGGCTCACGCGCCTCCCCGCCGCCTGAACTCCACCGTCGGCTTTCACGTTTCGTCTATATTGAAGCTGTGGTCACTGCAGACTCCACATTCACGCATCCTTGAACGTTTGAGAGCTTTTATCTGAAATATGTAACATTTTATATAACAAACACAATAAAACAGATTAAAACTAAACTGCTTTTTGAAAGAGTCATGGATACACGCGCATGGATCATTGATATATAATGGACATATTTATATTATGGCATTATTATCAAAAGGACTTGATTAAAAAATAAACCAAGAGGTCTTGATCATTCCTTCAGTCCCCTGGCTTCTTCATATGAAACCATCAGGCAGATCATCTTAAACAATTTAGACGCTCCTTGTTAATTACAGCCTGATTAAATACTGTGATTATGACACAGATAATGGGGCTTAATTAGTGCAGATATAAGATAATAGCCTGCTATGATAAGAATATCAATTTAAAATTAAAAAGGGCTCGTTATTAGTATTATTATTATTTCAGAAACTGATTTTATCGTCACCCATTTTGCATGCAGCGCATAGGAAGGTATTACAAAAACGATATGAATTTCTATTTCCCGGTTTTATTTTAATTATTGGTGACATTTAATAATAATACTTATGGGAGACAACATGAGAGTTCAGCTTTTTTTTTTCAGTTAAAACCATAAAAGACACAATGAATTATATTTGTCTGTTAAGCGATGGGAGCTGCCCATGGTGCTGACACATTTTTATTTTTTTTTTTTACTTCCATACAAAACCCGTTAATTTTTTTTGTATTTTTTATTGTTTAAAATTCGAAAATGAAACATAAATGTTTTCAGGAAGTCTAATAATGAAAACGAATCCCGAGCCTCGTTAGAAGTGGTGTTAGTAACGAGTTGTTGGTGATGAAGTGGAGTCATTTGGAATAAATGCCTTGTTGTAGACTGCCCATGCGCAGAGTCCCCAGTGTGGCTAATGAAGAATAATAAATCATGAAAAGGGCTTTTTTCAGGTGCAGCAGTGAGGAGTGCGTGTGTGTGTGTGTGTGTGTGTGTGTGTGTGTATTTCTCTGATTATGTTCGACAGTATACTTC
>NW_013952733.1:200308-203738 GCF_001266775.1 Austrofundulus limnaeus
TCTCTCTCTCTCTCTCTCTCTCTCTCTCTCTCTCTCTCTCTCTCTCTCTCTCTCTCTCTCTCTCTCTCTCTTTCTTTCTCTCTCTCTCTCTCTCGCTTCATTTCCTCGTTTTTTTAGCTTGAGAAAATCAAATTTTGACAGCAAGTTAAGCGTGGTTTTCAAAAAGGGAAAAGACTGAGGAAAATAAATAAATGAACACAGTCTCAAATTCTTAAAAAGCGTTTGAGGTGGTACAATCGAGATATATACGAGATGGTATTCTCTCTCTATCTCTCTTTTATAATTATTTTATGTATGTTTTGTTTGGTTTTCTGCTGTTTATTTGTATAAATATGCGCGCATCATCATTGGATCGTTGCTTGTTAAATCACTTTTTTTGTTCCTAAAAAAAATCGAATCAGCTTCATGGAAGTGTGTACAATGTAAATATTTCATTGGAATCAGTCGGTGCACATAAATATATCCGTACAGGTTTTTGCTGTATTGCTGTTTTAGCTGAGGTACAAACTTATTTCTGTAATGTTTGTTGTTTTTTTTAAATCTATGTTTGTTCGTTTGTTTGTTTTTGGAGTTAAATTATTCTATTAATTTGTTTACATTCATGTAAATCTTTTAATTTATTTAATTATTGAACTGCAATTATGTGTTTCATTAAAGAACAAACTTTAACATTTTCAGTGGGACGTTCTTTTCGTG
Source organism: Austrofundulus limnaeus (assembly GCF_001266775.1). Lineage (NCBI taxonomy): Eukaryota > Metazoa > Chordata > Actinopteri > Cyprinodontiformes > Rivulidae > Austrofundulus > Austrofundulus limnaeus. The sequence goes on from NW_013952733.1 coordinate 201,005, forward strand.
ACTGTGTGAACACGTCCAAACGTATTAGTGTGTGTTTTTATTTATTCATCTGTTTAGTTATTGATGAGGAGGAGGGGAAACGATTTAGCTGGTGGGACGCACGCGGCTTTTTAAAATGCAGCTGTTGATTATTTTTCCAAAATGCAAAATCATTTCCCTTTTATTAACCAAATGGTTTAAAAGAGGTGTTCATTTTGCTTATTTTATTCAGAAAATTAGATTTATATCAATGCGTATGAGCTAATAGCCCCACCCCCACCCCGACTCTTCTGGGTAATAGAGCCCCAGCTGAATACCAGCCATGTAAATGTGAAATGTAATTAGAAATGCCTTCTTTTTTTGCCTTGAACTGCTGATTTCACCGTCCTCCTTCAGGCCCCATCATACAGCAGGCCCCATCATAAACGAAGCGCACTTTCCCCCTCCATCAGTGTTAAAGACACACATGGTTCTCTTCAGTGACGCGCTGCCAAGCCAGCCGGTTCAGCCAGTCAGGCAGGCAGCTTATGCGGCTCGCGCACAGTTGCCTTACCTGAGAGCAAATGCTAATATTCTATTAGAGTCTAATCAGGGGCTCTGTGGAGAGCTGGATGGGTCCCTGGAGCACCGACTTGCCAGATGTCAGCCCGCCAGAAAAAACAGCTCGCCTGCCAAACGTGGCGGTCTCTATTTGAATTCTGCGCTCAAACATGTTTCGATCGGCACACACAGGCTTTGAAGCAAGAAAAAAAAAAACATTTTGGTTCGAAATCATGCTTAGATATGGGTAGGAAGAGAGATAAACAAGGGGAAAAAAGACAGGTGTTATAGATGTCATGTCAAAAATCAGATAGGTGTTTTAGAGCTCAGTGACGGAGCAAAGGTGGCATTTCAGGACCATGGACAGCTACTTTACATTCAATATTTACAAAATATGGACTGCAGCATGGCGTTATATTTGGACTGCTTACATTTTTTTTTATCATATTACAACAACAAATTTCTATCATGAATCTATCCAACTGTTATGTAACTTTGTATACTACTAAAAATAAATGCAGGTTGTAAAATCATACACAGTCACAACAGCGTAAGAGTTTTATCTTTTTTCCCCACAAAGTTATTTAAATGTATTTTTATCTAATGAGACAACATTAAGCTTTTATAAGATTGTTACATCCCACTGAAATTGTTTTCCTTTAGGAAAACAAACAGAAATGTCAGGAGCTTCAGGTGATCAGCGACTGAGGAGGGAATAAACAGTTCAGCACCATGGACAGCAACCCTTACTCTAACAAACTATTGTCTCTGAACACGTGGCAGTGTTTTTAGACCACTTCTTTTTTATTTACCATAATATTTTCCTGGGAGGAATCTATCTACACCCATTTTACTTTAAATTTATCTAATTTATCAATTTGTACAGTTATGTTCAATAACCATAATTGCTTTTGAAATGTCTTGAGGAAAATAAGGCAGAAACATTTTTGCCTTCATGAAATTTCCGCACTGAAATTTACTACTGATACATTTTCATTTGATATTTTTGTGAGGTGCAGCATGGTGTTGTGTTTGGACCACTTCAATTTATTTTATTTTATTTTTATTTTTATTTCACAGCTGCAGATATATGAATAACCAGTCTGGCTTTAATTTGGCTTCAAAAAAATCACCTGTAGCTTGTAGTACTCAGTTTTCTTCAGTGATTTTGCACACCACTGAATCTTCTTCCGTTTTGGGGGAAATATCAGAACTGTTTAGTGTTTGTGGCTTTTCAGGGCCAAGGACAGATACCTTCACACACATTTTTGCTTAATTCTAATGCTACATTTAGACCTTTTAAAGAATTATTTTCCAGTCGTGCAACTTTTAATTATCACCTGGAGATTTTCAAATTAAGTGTTTATATTAGCATATTAAAACATCCCCAGTATAGCCTAATAAATCCACAATGTGCACCAACAAATCATTTAAAAAGAACATTTTCTAACTAAATACGCACAGTCTTCTCCAGGATTCCCACACTACTCGTGTGAAATGTCTCTCATCTGCAATAAGAAAACAACATCTTCATAAAACAGCCAGCCACGAGCCAAAACACGCTCTCCAACCGGCGCCCTCAAATGGCAAATTAAAAGGAGTATCAGAACGGCCCCTTGTTATTAACGAGACAGCGATGATGGTTCATCAATTAAAAGATGCTCCTGGTGAGTGCCTCTAATCCCCGCCCCCCGCCCCCCACATCTCTCTCTCGCTCTCTCTCTCTCTCCCTCCCTCTCCCCCTCTCTCTCTCTCTCTCTCTCTCTCTCTCTCCCTCTCTCTCTCTCTCTCTCCCTCCCTCTCCCCCTCTCTCTCTCTCTCTCTCTCTCTCTCTCTCCCTCCCTCTCTCTCTCTCTCCCTCCCTCTCCCTCTCTCTCTCTCTCTCTCTCTCTCTCTCTCTCTCTCCCCCTCTCTCTCTCTCCCTCCCTCTCCCTCTCTCTCTCTCTCTCTCTCCCTCTCTCTCTCTCTCCCCCTCTCTCTCTCTCCCTCCCTCTCCCTCTCTCTCTCTCTCTCTCTCCCTCTCCCTCTCTCTCCCTCTCTCTCTCTCTCCCTCCCTCTCCCTCTCTCTCTCTCTCTCTCTCCCTCTCCCTCTCTCTCCCTCTCTCTCTCTCTCCCTCCCTCTCCCTCTCTCTCTCTCTCTCTCTCCCTCTCTCTCTCTCTCCCTCTCTCTCTCTCTCCCTCCCTCTCCCTCTCTCTCTCTCTCTCTCTCCCTCTC
>NW_013952733.1:203748-218011 GCF_001266775.1 Austrofundulus limnaeus
CACACACACACACACACACACACACACACACACACACACACACACACACACACACTTCCTCAACGAGCCGTTCACTTAATAAGAGCGAATTATTAAATTACACATGGAATTATGAAAAGCAGATAATTATGAAGTTTAAGTAGTCATTAGCTATCCGTGTTAATTACCGCTGGTCAGGGGAGGGCTGCTGAGGATGGTGGGGGGAAGGGGAGGGGAATGTGTTTGTGTGTGTGTGCGTGCGTGCGTGCGTGTGTGGGGGTGGGTCTAGGGAATTGAAATTAACTTTATTCAGATAGCCTCGTTGCCGCTGCTGCTGGTTGACATGCCGGAGCTGCTCTGCTGGGTGGGGGTTGGGGGGCTCGGGGGGTCTGAAGGCTGATGATTCGCTCTCACACACATTGGGGGTGAAGATCAATTTGGATTTCTTTGATAGCGAATCAATGACCCCCCCCCCCCCACACACACACACACACATACATACAAACAGCTATTAAAAATAATAATAAATAAGCACTTCTATATGAAAAGGCATCAGCACAATTGTTGTCTTTATTACAATAACCTGCTCTGATCACGCCTGGGCCTCCACATCCAGAAAGGGACACTGTGGGAGCTTTTCCACCAGAAGCGGTGGGGTGGTGCTGGTGGTGATGGGGGGGTCAGCGCTGTTTCCTTTTGTTATAATTACGCCCTCTGTTTTATTATTTTTTTCTTTCTCTCCCCCACACACTACCATCACCAGCCAAGCCAGCCGCCCCCCTTGAACATTTCCACCCCTCTTTTTTTCTTCTTTTTTTTTTTTTCACAGGGGATACTGATGAAATTTTAATGAAGCTGGGGACTGTCGGAGCTCCGCCCGCGGACCTGAGAGGAGAGAATATTTTAACTGTACGTTTTAACGCCAAATGTCTGCCTTCAAAAATAAATAAACAAATAAATAAATAAATAAATAAATAAATAAATAAATAAATAAATAAATAAAAAAGCGGCTGCTTTCGAATTAGACGGAGCCATAAATTGAACACACTGCAGGCCCGTGACACCCTCCACCGCTTCTATATATTTATCGCACGCGCAAAGACACATCTGCGCGCACACTGTATGTACAGTCAGACAGGCTGCGGATGTAGCGATCGACATTTGATATCGTCGCCAATCAGTTGTCGTTGATGCAATATTAATCAGCCGTCAATAGTCATTAGTTTGTTAAGTGTTTTTCAGAACCTAATCGATGGAGCCGCGCTGGATGGCAACACTGAGGTCGGTGGGACGCTTTCTGATGTGGAGTGGCACGCAGGAGGGAGGGAAAAGCCACAGTTTATATCTGCCAGGGAAACAGCCCCGTCTCCACAACCGCCTCTGATGCCAGAGGAAGCCATTTTTATTAAACGTGAGGGCATCCTGCATTTCTACTGACGCATAAAAGCTTCTGTTCTTGGTGCTAGAAAAAAAATACAGGATTGAAAAGAAAAAAAAATCTCACTTGTTTTTAAAGCAGATATAATTTAGAGAAGAAGCATTGTGACGCTATTGTTGTAAAAATGTGGGTAATAAAAAGTAAAACCCATTCGTTACAAACTGTTGCTCCCATCATTTCTGACTTTAACTTTGAAAAACCCAATCATGACCTTTATTTTGGTAATGGATGCAAGCTGTCCAGACATGCGCGTAGACAACATCCTCCCTCATCAAATATTAATGACCAAGATCCTTTTAAACACACCTTTTATTTCAGTACCTAAAAGAGACAAATAAAACATTATAACATAATATGTGTGTTCACGTGGCTTTTAAGCCGAAAACGTATAAAAGAAACAATAAAGTACATATTACATATTTTTCTTCTGTTAGAATAAAGAAACAAAACTTGACAATTTATTGTAGATGAAAATATTCACAGCCTTTATAACTTAAACAACACAGGGGCATAATAAAAAAACTGGATGTTTGAAAACCACTCACAGCTGACATGTGGGATGATAATACATAAAAAACTTAATAATAATAATAATGATGATGATGATGATGATGATGATGATGATGATGATGATGATGATGAAGCAAAGTCCCAAAGTTTGCAAAGCTTTTTCAGCACATTTGTTTTTAACAGAAACATGGAGTTTATTGTAAAATAAACCAAGTTATTATTTTTTGCTGCTTTTTTATTATTATCCATGCAGCTGATATTTTTTTTTCTGTGATGTTAAAAAAAGTTTTCTACATGAATCTGAATAAATATGTAAATACTTTTTGCTGGAGGGCAACTAAAACTCTACATCTTGATTTGACTGTTGCAAGAAAATTTATTTCAGATACTTGTTGGGACAGATATTTGTGGTCAGTGCTTGTTAATTTAGACACAAACTATTTTAATGCATAAAGATAATGTTAATTCATCATTACGATCTAAATACACACTTCAATTGAGAAATGGAGTCAGTTTGGCAGATAAGTGTTGTTTGAAGGATCACAATTATTTAGATTGTGAAACGTAAAACTGATCTGATATTTAATGAAAAATGTTTGTAAATTTTACAAGTATTGAACAATATTGGAACTTTTTATTGGAACTTAAACTGTGTTATAAAAACAATAAAACTGACAAGAAAAAAAAGTCCAGGCAAAAAAAAAATGACTCTTTAAAAATGAGAGGCAAAAACTAAGACATTGTGGTTGATTTGGTCGCAATAAATGAGTTTGCTGAGCTTAAATTGTTGTTCAAGATATTTAAGGTAGATTCAAGCAAAAATGATTCTGACAGACACACAGTTGTTAACATTATTTAATTTTGGTCTCAAGAAGAAGAATGCAAAACCTTTGAGATTCATCAAAAATGCAAATGATGCAAAATAAACAGAAACTGTACAGTAAAATGCTGTAAATAAATAAAACATGGTTCCAGGTTTTAAAATAAAAATAACTAACTGTGTTCTTATAATGTAATTTATTTAGAAGCCCTGTCATTATACTTGTTTTCTTAAAAAAGAGAGAAATAAAATATGAAAGCTGGTATGTTCATCTGAAACTTTGTATCAGATTTCAATATAAATATTAAGAATGTGCATTGGTTTAGAAGATAATGCACAAGGTAATGTGTTCTACAGATGTGCATTAAAACGTATCCTTGATGAATGCAGTCCTGGTATATAACATGTTTTGTTAATTTAGTTACTCATGCTTAGCAACTTTTAACCCCCAAATCTGCTGTTGCAGTGTGTGCTTCAGCTACTGTGTGTTTTATAACGTATAAGCTGTTCTCTAAATGTGCTCCTTATTTTACATATGTTGCCACATTTCGTGGTAGAAAACGAGACCATTCTTGTTGTTTGTGAACTTTTAGACTCCCTCCTTGATGCTGTCCCTTTTTGCAACCGTTGAGCAGGAACCTCTTTTTCACAGGCCGTCGTTGCGTTTCAGATGAGTAATTCTTGTACAACCTAGAGATTGGACTATAATGAGAAGGTGGTAGAGCTGACTTGTGGATGCGTGCTCACTGGGCTCTGACAGCCGTGGTCTGTTGCAAATCTATTAATCATACCCACAAGGAGGGCTGGTTGCTCTCTCTCTCTCTCTCTCTCTCTCTCTCTCTCTCTCTCTCTCTCTCTCTCTCTCTCTCTCTCTCTCTCTCTCGCTCTCTCTCACTCATTCACTCACTAATTCACTCACTCACTCCATCTCAGTTTTTCAGTTTATACAGAACAGAATCATTTACATAAAGTCCTTAAGGCAAATAACTGTTGGGGGCTCTAATTTATATCTGATCGAAAATTAGCCGTCATTATGCGCGCCATTAGCTGCGTCTTTAATGTGCTTCTAAGCACCATTTGTCAAGCAGCTTGTTAATATCCTTCAAGTCTTTAAAGTTGAGAGCTCATTAAAGACTGCTGTGCCTGCTCCTGATGCTATTTTATAAGATTCAGAGGGAAGGGATGGAACATTTAGAATTTTTTTATTGACATTTTCTGAAAAAGACTGAAAAATGAGTTTCCTGCTTGTTATAGATTTTAATTAAAACAAAAACTGCAATATCCCTCTTACTAAAAATCATAAACACATTTAGTCAATATTTGCTTACATTATAATCACACAAACAGAAACATTAGCTTATTTCCTTGGTAGTCAAGGTCTAACTTTGTGTGTAACACTGTAAAGTGAATTAGAGTTTTACTAAATCAAATGAACCCTAATGTATACACTCAAAACTAAGAATATCATCTTTGGTTTTCTTGCCCTTAGCCTATAAAATAAGAACCTCACAGGCCCAATTTTTGCCCATGGCTAATGGGAGTTATGCTGCTTATTATTGGTTTAAACTCCAGTGTCCTTAGTCCGTTTTTCTGCAGTGTAACAGATTCCTCCAGGCTAAAGCAATAAAGAGAGTAATTAGAATGCTAAAGACAGATGTAAATAAATGGAATGAGACAGTGGTGAGGGATGAGGCGTCGAGGTCACACACTCTCATCAAAAACCCAGTTGGTAGCAAATGACACAACGTTCAGTGCCAGAGGCCCGGGGCTACGACTGCAAACCAGAGGATGTAATGGACTAAATTATGGCCTCAATGGTGATGCATCTCACAGCTGCAATAAGGACACACATCACAGATGTACACATTCACACATGGGTGCACACTTTTTATCCTCAAACACAGAATTTGGGCTTAAACTGACAAAAACATTGCATAATGTATCTAAAATAGTGATCATGAAACTTCAAACAAACTGTTTTTATTTGGTATTTGGTTCATTATTGCTACTCCTGGCTGTTTTTCAGATCCAGTGTGAGACATGGAGGTAATTTACATATTAAAAGTGATGTACTTATTAAAGTTCAAGTCCTCATCATAAGCAGAAGCATAGATGTATTTGTTGTAATTTATTTCATTCATTTAATATTTGTTTCTACATAACTCAACTGAATTGGAACAATACATTTAAAAATTAAGGATGAACAGCTTTGTTCAGGGTTAAACAAGACAACAAATTATTTTTTTAAAATAAAAGCTTGTTAATAAATGTGGATTTTCCTTTATTAAGAGAAAAAGTGAAATTGCACCAGATTTGCATTTTTAAATGATATTTACTTTACAAGAAAATAATTCCTTCAACGTTGATGTAGCTGATATAATAAAATCTGCTTTGATAAAGAAAAATGTAGACATGTTTAGAGTTGTAATGTTTAAAAAGTGCATAAATAAATTTTCACAATAATTAATATCAGATTTCAGGATCAAATCCCGGACGAGCCCCTAAATAATAGTCTTGGACCACATGAAGAAAGGAAAAAAAGGTAAAATTTGTGAAAATTACCAAACCAAATTCACCATAAAAAAAACAAGTAAGTATAAAATCAGTATTGTAGTGTGTAAACAAACAAAATGATACAATTTAAAGGCTGAGCATTTCTTGAATTAAAACATATTAATTGTTGCCTCTCATGCTAAAGTTGTAAACTAAAGTAATTTCATGTTGAACTACTAGAGATTAATAGCCATTTTGGTAAAAAGCTTGAAGCTAATATTACACACGTAGAGTATGTGATAGGCATGATTTGAAGCTAAAACCACACAACATTCTAGCTAAATATCTGTAAATTTTATTGAAATATGTAGTCTTATTTGTTTTTTTTTAAATAACAATTATTTGTGAAATGAGTTGACTCTAAAAGTTAACCAGTTGTATACATGCATCTGATTATTATTTTCAGAGAATTTCAATAAAATCTATACAATGTTTTATGAAATATTTAACTAATAATTAAACTGACAGGCAGATAGACAAATGAAAACTTGAACATATGCATGAACAATTACATGATCACCTGCCACTCGTGGTTGCAGGTGATAACTAACCAACAAGAGGTAGTAGCATCATACATACTGAATGGAGAGGACTGGTCATGTTTAGGTTATTATGAACAAGAGGCTTACATAGTCCCCAGGTGCATCATGTTATACCAATCAGCCATGTGTAGACTAAAGACAGGTAAAAACTCTACAATACACCACAGTTGTGGTCTTCAGTCCTGGTCCCCCATGGACTATCCTACACATTTTAGTTGCTTTCAAGTTCTGCAGAAGCCTCTTAATACTTCATTCATTCAAATCAGGTGTGCTAAAGTGGAGAAAACTCTGAAGCTGGGTTCACACCAAACACTTTTTGAGCAGCAGGAGCAGCCGGTTTACATGCAAAGTCTAAGGTGGGCACACATCTAGGGGACTCATGGCACATCTAGAGCATTTAGCGCGGCGCAGAACAAAGCGGTAAGTGCGGCTTGAGCTTTTGACGTGCATGCAGCGCATCCAAAGCAGCTGATGCTCGAGTTAAAAAATCTTAACTTTTTCTGCTTGACGCGCCGCATCAACCAGAGAGAATAATTTTTCCATGTGACGGTTTCCTGAATGTTGCAGACCGGCAGGAGCTCTTTAGCTGAAATCAACTGTCTGTAGTTGGTGTTCTGGCAGGAGATATCAGCACCGATGCGGGTCAGTGACTCATTAAACTGACCGTGGTGTTAAACTGGGTTCAGGAAAAAAACAAAAACAAAACATCAGCTTGCTGCTCCTGGAGTGCATTCACCGAAAAGACCGCATCTAAATTATCTGGAGAATTAATTTTCTGGTGAGCACAACATATGCTTGCTCTCAGTAAATATAAAGCAAAGCCATTTTCTTTATTTTATCCTCCAGTAAAGAAAGACCGAAAAAAACAAGAAAAAACAAGAGATACTCCTCCCAAAAAAAAAAAAAAAAAAAATTCTGGTCTGAGCATAACACATCCAATTTGAGGTGCTGGGTGCATTTTAGATGCTCAAAATGCGTTCGGTGTGAACATAGCATAAAACATGCAGGATAGTGGTTCTCGAGGATTGAGGACCACTGCAGCATCCACAGGAGCCACAATGGCTTTCACTCAATGTTCTTTAATTTTGCTTTACATTATAATGGTTAGTTCTTCTGCCACACATCAGCACAAATTATAAGGCAAAGTAAACAAGCTTGTCTCTTATTCAAACATGTAGTGCTGCATGGGGTAAAAATGTTAAGATATGATTTGCTGTCTTCACAAAAAAGTGCTTCAAGGACTGACACAAAAAATGCAAATTGTTAACGTATTCCATAAAATTGCATGAGCAAAACACATTGTCTTCCAGAAACTATATGTCTCTGACTTATATTGTCAATTTTAGCCTCACATTTATGACTTTGTATGTAATAAACCAGCAACTGCAAATATTCTGGGCAGCCATCAACTAGCTACAGACATTTGGCAGCTAATCATGCTAAATGAGCCACCAGACAACTTGCAGCCAGACATTCCTTTCTATTGATTACTACCACAAATACCCTATTTCTGGAGCCCTTACTTACAGCACAACATTAGACCCCCCCTTTTTTCTCTGCAATTAAACAAACTACAGAATGCCAGGCAATCTACCAAACCATCTGCATGTGTGAGACTTGTTTCACATATTCCTGTTTTACCATCAAACTCACATTTTCCACAGTATGTCAGTTACTGTAATGGAAATGTGAGATATACAGCATTTTTATTGCTAAAATGTTACCACCTTGCCATGCAAATTCTCTACTGAAAGTAATGTCTCAGCAAAGCGGGTTGACGCCTCCCACTATATTAGATTACACTGTGCTGTTGAAATGTGTGCGTCTGAGGTGCCTTTGCAAAAGGTTGATTACTTTGGATATATTTCACCTGACGCTCTGGGCTATTATTGCTCAGGATACAGACTTTAGTCAGAACCCTGATGGAACGCTCCTGAACTGGCAGCGTTCCTGGTAAAACCATATAAAGTGATTCAATGCGAGCATAAAGAAATGTTAACGATCGTCAAAGACCTTTGTGTTGCATGGCTTTTTCTTCCCTCATTCTCACCCACTTCTGTCCTTTTTTTTATTCCCCAGCACTTTCTGAAAGCATCAAAGAAAAATGTGTGTATTTATTGTTATTTTTTTTTTGGAAAACAATATGTTTGAAATAATCTGAAAGAATATCCACTAAAGTTCCAGTTGTGCGTGTCTCTTTTATTTTTAATCTCTAATATTTACTGTGATGCTTTCCCCTTTGTATGTCAGTGGTTGTGCAGTGAAATGTAGCAGGCAGACATAGTTTCTGACCTCTATATAACAGTGTGGAAGGACCTCAACAGCTGTAAACAACACTGCAATCAGTGTCCCATCTGCTCCCATGTCCCACTTGTGTGGATGCCTTTTTGCCATTTCTTTCACCCTCTGCCAAGTGACTGCCTCAGGACATCTAACCCAGAGAACAGAGCTCATTTACCCAAGGAGGAAAGAAGCAAACTAGATTTCTGAGTGTGCAGCAAGGAAACTTGGTGGCAGTATTTATTAAACATTTGATGGGTTATAATAAAAAGAAAAATCCATTTAGTGGAGAATCACTAAAAAAATCATTTATGACCAAACAAAAGAAAGACAATCTAAAAGTTATTTGTAATTAAGTGAGGCAAATCAGTTACCCAAGCAATTACATGTTCATTTAACCTCCATTAACCTCTATTCATCTGAATGATGCTTCACAGGACATGTTTGAAGTGGAAGCTTGATCGGAAAAAAGGTAAGTGATAATTCACGCGATATCTGCACAATTTTAAATATTTAAATATTTTTTCTAGTCACTACTTTCAAACCTAACTCAATTTATTGTAGAAGTTAGAAGAAAGTATATTTTTTACATTAAATGTGTTTGCTTTTTATGTTGTATACATATAGTATATGGAGGGATTTGATGCACATATGATTTCACAACACTTCATTATTCATAGTGACAGATAAGGGCGATACACTGTAAATGTGTGAAGTAAAAGTCTTTTTATTTATGCAAATTCAGATAATAAATATCTTTATTACAATGAAAATTTGATCAAGTTATGAAAATCTCATAATTCTATTAAAACTATTGTAGCTTTCTTTTTGAACTCCAGTAGTACATTGTGGATGAAAATATACATTTTTATTCCTGCTTCAATACACTTTTCTGACAACTTCACACATTTTGAAGACTCATATTTTATATTATTTAAGTAGATGTCTTTAGCATATTTTTTTTTGTTCTGACATTTTTCAAAAAGTTGTGTGTAGCAAGAATAAAAGGATAGCAAGAAACCGCCAGAAGCTCTGAGAGTTTTTGGCCTTTCAGCTTACACTATTTAAAATATGATCAATATTTTAGCAAAAAATGGATTGATTAGAGAAGCATTAAAAAACCTCCTTTTCCTCCGCTTCATTCAATTATCTCAAAACCACAGGCTGCTGTAACCAGCATTCATCCTCTGAGCTGGTGTTATGTCATAAAAACACAGTTCAGATATTTTGAAGTGTTTATCACAGTTTCAGAAAGCAGCTGATTCCTGAACGGATACTGAGCTAATGACTAATTCAGCCAAGACCAAAGTGGATTGCTATTGTCTTAAAACTCCAATCAGAAAAGTTTCATAGAGGCTCATGTGAACATTATTTCATGAACCTTTACCTCACTGTTTTTTTTTTCCCCTGCTACATTATCTCCAGGTTGCAAAAGATGTGCTACAGCTTGTTGTCGCTTCTGCAGAATTTAATGTGAATAACAATGCAATGCAAAATAAATAGAATGTAAATGTTTCCAAAATAAGTTTGAATGAACTGCTTTAAAAGTTTTAGGACAGCATTTATTTGACGGAGGTGGCAATTAACTTTAATTTTGGCTTCAGCTCCAAAAATAAACTCAATTTCTTCAAACTGAGTTTTTTTAACCACCATCAATAACAGGTAAGATACTAGTTGACTCCACCCCAAAACAATCTGAACGTTTGCCTTAACTAATTTGTCATGCCAGACCATTTATTTTGACATGCACAGTTTTACTGAATTGTTACTTTTATTGAAGTGCAGGACATCAGTACTCCAGAATGTTTTGACAAGATGCAGAGAATGGCTCACATGTCTCTAGATAAATTAATTACAACATGTTTAAACAGATGCATATGAACTCTGCAAATAGTCTTATAATTTTGATAAAGCACTAATAAGAATCTGATCTATATGGTTAAATGTTGAGATTGCATATATGTTATGCTAATTGCCATTTTATGGCAGAATGTAAAAAAAATCCATACCAGTCATAAACACTTGTTTCATACAAAATGCAGAAACAAAGCAAAATAAATACCACTTTTTTCAGCGCAGTGCAGATAGTTCACTGCACTTCAGTCTTTTTTCCTAATAATTGCCTCTTTTCTACAATTAAAAAATAATAATAACATCTTTACAAGCTCCTGGTGCAGGAGTCAGCTCAGGCCAACTTCATATTCTGGTGGTATAATCCATGAACAAATATGCCTCCCACCAGACTCTTGTGTGTTATGTGATTAGAGTAGGGGGTCAAAGCCACTTCTATTCCTTTGGGTGGGATTGTGGGATTGCACGAGGTTTGGTTGGAGCATTTTCCCTACATGGGGGCCCTCTAGAAGCCCTATCTGTTGTTCCCCTTACTCATTTACTTTATCAGTGCATTGCTGTAATATACATAATTCAGACAACCAGGGGATGTCTTTGGGCTCTGAACCACCTGCTGGCTTTTATTAGCTAATTAGAGGTGATTTATCAGAGCTGCTAATTTGAGCGGGGCTGCTTGCCTTTAGGAGTCTCTGAACATTGTATGAATTCTGATGGTAATTATGCTTATTTGATGGGCAGTTTGCTAAAACAAAAAGTTCTGTCTTTTCTGCCTCAGAGGAATGAGATTTCTGTTCTTATGAAATATGACCTTGTGTGATTCTTCTTTTTCACACTCATTAGGTCTCCCACACATTTCATTTTAATACAAAAATTCAAAACAGCTTATCTTTATACCTTTAGATGGGCGTCCTTGGGAAGGTCTTTTTAAAACGTCCTTTTATTCCACATTTACTGTTGTCAGACCATAGTTTTTCTGATATCATGAAGTTCAATTCATTCGTGTTTGGATACATCGAGTCATTCTCTCATTGAACAAAACAACAGGCAGAAATATTCAATTAATTTTAAAAAGTCAGCATTGTTTTCAGGGATTTTATTTTCTAATGCTGTAACAGTAAAGTTTGTTATTTTAGATAACTGAAGATTTCCACTTAATGTGCAAACCACAGAGCAAAATGAGTTTACTGATAAACACATACCTCTTTTTTTCCTCTTCTTCCTTTCACCAGTGCCCTCTTCTGGAGATGGAAGCAGCAGAAGTGCTGAAATGTTTTCCAACCTGTGCAGAATTAGTCAGAGATTTTGATGCTAAAAACAAACACTTAAAATTCCATGAAGTTATTTTTTAATTGCACTTTTTTTTTCTTTCACTTAATAATCCAATGAAATTAATTGTGTCTATACGTCTTATAAGTCCTAAACTCTTTCTTTAAAAAGAACATCAACTGTGACACCTCTGATGAAGACGGAAGCAAATATGTTGAAACATATCAGGTGTCTCTGAAGAGACACAATAATTTTGTGTCTGGTAACAAAAGAGCAATTTTAGGAGTTTCTTTTCTTAATGTGAACAGGCATATCGAAAACATTTTATGTTAGTTAGATAACATACATGTTAGAGTTCAAACAACAGTTTGTTTATTTGAGTACCTTACAGATTTTGTGAATTTTCATCCACGTTTTATCTGCACCAATCGCCAGAGGTCATCAGAAATGTTGCAACACTATTCTTAAAATTTTGTTTTCTGATTAATTTCTTTAACATTGTCATTGTCTTTAATTTAATAATGCCATATTTTTCCCTCAATTGTTCAATTATATTGTTTATTCTTTTGGGCAGCACAGTGGATCCTCGGTCAGAACTGTCACCTCACGGCAAGACAGTTCAAACTGCAGCTGCTCCTGTTCTGTGCAGACTTTGCATGCTCTTCCTGTGCAAGGTTTGTTTTGGGTGTTTCAGTTTATTTTAACAGATCAAAAAACATGCATGTTGGGTGTCTCCCAGTGTGTCTGTGAATAATTGTCTGCCTTGTTTAACTCCACGTGGGCCTGTGAAGACATGGCAGCCTGTCCAGGGTGTACGCAGCCTCTCTCCTCATGACCAAGCTCCGGCTCCTTATTGCCCTTAACACCTAAAAAAAAAAAACAGGTGTGTTGGATTCCCTTAACCAAGCTATGTCATCCACATGAGTTGAGTAAGTGTAAAACAACTTTCACATTTTAAAGTAAATGTGAAAATTGCTTTACATCTACTTAACTCAGTTAAGTGGAAATTGTTGACTTAACTTGGTTAAGGAAATCCAGCATGTAAGTTATTTTTAGTGGGCAAACAAATAGATAAATGAGTTCTTCTGGATTTTGCAGGTTCATCACTTCATCTTTATAAAATGATTGTTAAGTTCAGCTTAAAGATTTGTCACAGGTCTTTAGCCAAGTCCTAATGTGTGTGTTATCATTGAAAAACAAAAACAAATACGAACAATAAATCTTTAAAGCTGTTTCTGAATTTTTACTGTAGCAAAATAAATGTTTTTATCGGTAATTAGAACTCAAGTCCATTTTTTTTCCCATACATTTGACTTAAAACATTGACGGAGCTAACACAAGTGATCTAAGATGAGATTTGCTTTCTTAAAGGATCCAGTCACCTCAGATGTGAAACGTTTGTCAAGATCTAATGAGCAAAGCATCACCTGACTGACTGATGTTCTCTGTCCTCTGCTTCCATATCCTTGGGGATAGTCTGCAGACCCCCCCCCCAACTCCCACCCCCTCTCTCTCTCAAAGCAAGGTAAATCCCAACAGGCCAACAAAAAGAACACAAGTGTAAAAAACACAATCTGAATTGTTAGGGCATGTTTGAAATTAGAATGCAGGAGTGAGTGAGAGAGAGAGAGAGAGAGAGAGAGAGAGAGAGAGAGAGAGAGAGAGAGAGAGAGAGCAAAGCTGGAGTTCTCAGATGTCTGCTAGCACACACCTTTTTCCTCATCTTTTCATCCTTTTTTTCTGATAAAATTCAAAACAGCAGGTAAATGGTAATATCACACAAGCAAGCAACTGTGCCTCCAGCAACATGCTCCACTAAAAGAGTTTGCCTTGCAAGGTGCTGCAGCTCTCTCTACACACACTTAAAGGACTGAAGTTTTTGCTCAGTGGGAATTGAACAGGAATTATGAAAACATGCTTTAATACAAGGGGAAAAGAATTGTAAATTTGAAAAAAAATGTTTTGAGACATAAGTAAATGTAGCTGTGAAATTGTTTACATTTGTTGGATTACATCAAAGCAAAACCTAGCAAGTCAATATCAAAAGTGTTTCTCAAAAAAATTACAAATCCGTTGGTGAAAAGTTTCAAAAGAAGCCACTGAAACTTTGCAATAAAGACAGGAGTTGATTAGGTCCAACAACAACAAACAGCATCTGTGTTTGTCTATATCTTTCTTAATGTTTGCGCACAATGGACTACTGCAGCAGACGGGCCATTTCAGCCTCTCTAAGAATAACATCCTTAGTATGGAAACATACTATTCACTGCATTGCCAAATAAAGAAGAAATCAATCGTTCCCACTCTCCCATAACACACAAACACATGTATGCTCTAAGAATTTGAATGAAGCTTGATTGAGGGAATGGAAATACCGCCCTGTATGTCCACAAAATGCGATCATTTCATTCCTCCACTCTGAATGCTCCAGAGAGCTGGAGGCACTTAGAAGGAGTTGGAGCAATAAGTTCACTTTGCTGAATTAATGTTATAATTCTTTATCAGGAGAGCCTTGGCATTACCTTGAACTGGGCTGGTTTTATGCAAAAATGGTTTCAAGCCTAGTTTTTTTTTTAATGATGGTCCTAATTTGTTGGCACACTTTAAATTATTCATCTCTTTTATATTCGTGTAGTTATTACGTGTCATAACTGTGTATCTATGGGGTGAGATTTAATAGCATCTGCTGGACCTTAGGAAAGGAGCCTGCAAAGAAATGATATTAAATATTGATAATTAACTAAATATTTGCCTTGGCACCTGCTTTGAGCCACTGTGCTAATTGGCAAAGGAACTACTGGAGTGGACACTGAAGGCACACAATGAGATGTGCACAGAGAATTTACACATTCAGATGCATCAATTAAAAGAAAATGAACTGAGATTGAAATACCCAAAAACCTAAATTCGTGGCTGCTGACATCTGAATTAAATATATTTTTAATATCTACCACTAATCGAGTAAAAGCAGCAAAATGATAATTTTGGTTGCTTATATATATATACATATATATATATATATAT
>NW_013952733.1:218031-219401 GCF_001266775.1 Austrofundulus limnaeus
TATATAATGTTAATCAAAGTTAATATTTGTATTAAATCAAGAACTTCTAACTGTTCAAGTTTTCAGAAAATAAACAGAAAAAATTACAATTAAAAGCAAAACTTTGATACTATGCAAAACTATAAGATGCAAAATATGATGTGATCTGATTCGATCCAGTAAGATTTGATGCAATATGATACAATGTGATATGATACAATGGGATGCAATATGATACTAGATGATGTCATGCCATGCGATACAATATGATACAATATGATACAATATGATATGATGAAATATGATGAAATGCAATATGATGCAAAATGATACGATGCAAAATGATACGATGCAAAATGATACGATGCAAAACTATATGATGCAATCAAATTCGATACGGTATGATATGATGCAATACAATACGATACAATATGACTAACATGTTCTCATTCCCAACTCATCAACATATTGATGCTTAGTCAGGTACTGTCTGCATCCAGTTTTGATGCGTTGGGTACCCCCCTCACGTCAATCATTGCCGCCCGCGGCTTTTCCGGCTTGTGCCACTAAGGGGTCTTTGGTTTGGGGGATCTGTGATTAATATAAGGGATCAGAATTAATGGTTAATTTTAGGTACTAAGGTCGGGGACATGCTGTATATGGCTAACAGAAGTTAAATTTAGGGTCTGGGAGGGTTAGTTGTTGCGCATTTCCTACTCTTCAAAAAATATGACAACACACTCCTCCTCCTCCGCCTAATCTCATTAAGAACTGACACGAGGGGGGTACCCGACGTGTCCGAAGCTGGACGAAGACGGCTACCTGACAAGCATTAATATGTTGATGAGTTGGGAATGAGAATGGGTTGATATGACGCATGATTGCATGATACAATATGATACAATATGATGCAATACGATGTGATGCAAAATGATACAATGCGTAACTTTGTGATACGATCAAATTAATACAGTACAGTATGAATCAATTTGACACAATACAATACGATACAAAATGACCCAGTGCAACAAGACACTATACAATGAGATGCAATATACTGTAAGATATGATACGAAACGAACTGATGTAATGTAATATGACACAATATGATATGTTACAATATAACAATGTAATACGATACAATACTATTTGATGCAATGCAATACAATAAAAATTAATATATTTTACAGTCATCTTGGGGAATATTATTTTGGATTCATAAATGCCCCAAGTCATAATGTAAACCATTGGTGTAACACATTCTAAAATAGCAATACACAAAATGTTGCATAACTTTCCATCCATCCATCCATCCATCCATCCATCCATCCATCCATCCATCCATCCATCCATCCATCCATCCATCCATCCATCCATCCATCCATCCATCC
>NW_013952733.1:220171-228318 GCF_001266775.1 Austrofundulus limnaeus
CACACACACACACACACACACACACACACACACACACACACACACACACTGAGGCACACAGGAGGAGAGCAGAGGAGAATGGAGGGGGTGATGAGGGAAAGGATGAATAAAAGGGGAGAGGGAGTGCTGAGCTCCCAGGGTCTCAGCTGTTGCCTGGTTGGTGCCTGCTCCTTGCAATGAGTTGCAATTGTCAGTTTATCTTATCTCAGGCTTTTCATCATTGAGCAGTGCCTGGTTGGAGGAAGCCACCTGAGAGTCTTAGGAATTTGTTGGCTACAAGTCATTAGCAAAGACTGCTGAGATGTGCCGGGGCCAGAGATGTGAGCAGAGTACCGCTGCAGACATGCATGTCCCCTCAACCCTTGATGGTTACCGCAGCCTGGCTTTGATGACTTTATAATTACATGCAGCCTACGTGTTGCAGAGCGGGTTGTTAAGGCCTAGTCATGCAGGTGAAGAAACAAGAAAGAGACAGATTATTCACTCAGTCGCTCATCTGCTTCATGTTATTTTGCTGATCATAAACTCCTCTTTTCTTTTTCTTTTTTCAAACCTTGCAAAATCCCCTACAGTCAATCTTTGTTCGTGTCACCTGCTTCAACAACAAAAAATCCTTTTAACTTTTGTGCTTTGCTTTCAAGTTCAGCTGAGTGTTAAGAATTGTTGCAGAGACTGCAAATATAATCATGTACATTGTTTTTCTAACAAAAAAATAGAATATCTAAAAATGATGAATACTTTTCTGTTTGCTCTCTGTAAGATAGTGACTGTAACTACTGGACGTCTTGAAAAACCTTGGCTGTAAATTGGGTTTGTGTCTCTTGACTGGCCAACCAGAGCTGGATTATAAAGACTTCAGACAGACAAGCAGATACATGTCTCTACATGCCAGCTATGGTTATCTTTATTTTAAATGTGGAGAACTCTTTGTTTCAGATGACCAACGTATTGGGATTTTTTTGAATACATTTTGTATTTTCAGTTCATTCGTTGTTGTACCATAAAGCCCCTACATTTTCGAGTCCTTGGTTCCTGTTAAATTTCATTATTTGAGAACAGCCCTTCTAAATCATCCAGGTGATGACTCAAGGGAAAGTGATAGTGAGCAAAATATTTGCCAGTTAGGAGAGATGTCACATTAAAACAGGGACGATTTAACATCTGATGTGTAACACAAATACAAAACACCAAAAATCACCATTCAACACATAGCTTATAAATGATCAAACTTGTGTAATTCATTACCTTAGTCACAGTTGAATTGTGGAAGTGAAACAAATTTGCTTCATTTACAACAGTCACATGTTTAAGCTGGTTTATCCACTGGATCTAAATGGAACATCCAGCTGATGATGCCTCGACTGAAACAAGTTACAAATTTGCCACATTGTCACCCAGGCTGCAAATGCTGTGCAGCCAGTAATCACCCTCCCCTGCACTTATACTCCTGGCATTCATTGTTAGATTATTTGCAACTTGACTCATGGTTCTTCTTAGCCGCTGTTTTCTTTGAGCTTGGTCATTAAAATGTCAAGGGTATAAAGACGAAGTAACGAGCAACTACTAAGCACCTAGTATTGTACTTTACTTGACATTTATTTGAGGCAGTATTAAATTGTTGTCCCTAATGTGAGTTGTCTTATTCATGTTCATGGTCTACATGGGTTTTGTGGACTTGGAGAAGGCATTTGACCGTGTCCCAAGGGGGGCCTTGTGGGGTGTTCTCCGGTAGTATGGGGTACCAGGCCATTTGATATGGGCTGTCAGGTCCTTGTACGACCGGTGTCAGAGTCTGGTTCGCATTGCCGGCAGTAAGTCGGGCTCGTTTCCGTTGAGAGTTAGACTCCTCCAAGGCTGCCCTGTGTCACAGAGTCTTCATTACTTTCATGGACAGAATTTCTAGGHGCAGCCGAGGTGTTGAGGGGATCCATTTTGGTGGCCTTAGGATCGCATCTCTGCTTTTTGCGGATGATGTGGTCCTGTTGGCTTCGTCGGAACAAGATCTAAAGCTCTCGCTGGAGCGGTTCGTGGCCGAGTGCGAAGCGGCCGGGATGAGGCTCAGTGCCTCCAAATCCGAGGCCATGGTCTTGAGCCGGAAAAGGGTAGAGTGCCTTCTCCGGGTCAGGGGGGTTGTCCTGCCTCAAATGGAGGAGTTTAAGTATCTGGGGATCTTGTTCATGAATGGGGGAAGAACGGAGCAGGAGATTGTCAGGCAGATTGGCGCAGCGTCTGGTGTAAAGTGTGCGCTGTACCGGTCCGTCGTGGTGAAGAGAGAGCTGAGTCAGAAAGCGAAGCTCTCGATTTACCGGTCGATCTACGTTCCTACCCTCATCTATGGTCATGAGCTTTGGGTCATGACCGAAAGAACGAGGTCCCGGATWCAAGCGGCCGAAATGGGTTTCCTCYGCARGGTKGCTGGRCTCTCCCTTAGAGATAGGGTGASAAGCTCRGTCATCCGGGAGGGACTCAGAGTAGAGCCGCTGCTCCTCCACGTCGAGAGGAGCCAGTTGAGGTGGCTCGGGTATCTGGTAAGGATGCCTCCTGGACGTCTCCCTGGTGAGGTATTCCGGGCATGTCCCACCGGGAGGAGGCCCCGAGGAAGACCCAGGACACGCTGGAGGGACTATGTCTCTCGGCTGGCCTGGGAACGCCTTGGAGTTCCCCCGGAGGAGCTGGAAGAAGTGGCTGGGGAGAGGGAGGTCTGGGCCTCTCTTCTGAAGCTGCTGCCCCCGCGACCCGACCCCTGATAGGCGGAAGAAAATAGATGGATGGATGAATGAAAGGATATGATAAACAGAAATTTCAGCACTTCTGGTTAGTTTGAATCATCTTTAAAAAGATACAAGACTAAGGTTGGTTTATGGATAATAATATTACTCTTTCTTTACTCAAACATGTTTCATCATAATATCATGGCATATTATTTGAAGGACTGGAAGTCCTTTTTGCATTTGTTCTTTCAAGAAGTTCCCACGTTTTGCAAGATGCAGCCATTTGAAATGTTTCAATAATGCACAATAGTGATGTCAAAAAATAAAATAAAAATAAAGACATACACAGCACACAATTCAATAAACCATTGCTGCACAGTAAAGAGCATTATTTCAATACTGTTCACGTTGCATCTAAAGCTGACTTCCTGGCTGAGTTTGGATCACTAAACATGTCGCCTCTACTTCCCTTTAATGTTAACCAGCAGAGAGAGCAGTGAAAAGCTCAGACATGTCTGTTTGACCACTGTATGCTGAGAAGTGGACTAATTTTTTGTTACCATCTCATCTCTGATGCCACAATCTTCTTGGTCAATAGACAAACAGTTTCAGTGGCCTCTTTTATGTCGACTTGAAAGAGTACATGTCCGAGTGGAAACAGTATTAAATATGGATTCTGTTTTGGTCCCACTCCAGTTGTTTCCCCCAACCAGTATCCTTGTTCGCTTGTATGAATCCATGTAAGCGAACATTTTTTTTTTTTTTTTGTAATGTGAGGGCTCAAGAGTGGAGAGAAGCTTACCTTGGAAATGTTGTATGATTACCCCCAAAAACCACACGTTACACACTGTGGTGATAACTTTGGTCACACAAAATGTTTTTTTTTAAATGGGTGGGTGAAGATGAGTAAAATATAAAATTCTAGAGGGTGTCTTGTGTGTGTGTCTAACCTTGTGAAAACACAGAGACGTGAGTTTGATAGAGTTATTACACATCTGTGGAGCTCCCATTTGTGCAGCTGAATTTATTACTGGAGGGAGACCAGACCAAGCCAAGATTCTGCTGGGACGTTTCATCCGCTCTTTGTGGAACAGGTCAGCCAATTGCAGCTCACACTGTTTTCTTTTCATTACTAAAATACAAACTTTAGGGATGTCTTTCTGTTTTCTTAACAGAACACTGTTTACTTGAGCAATGATTAGAGTGTTAATATTTCTGCCATGCCTCCGAACATGTCATTTTAGAAGCTGGGAGAGAACGCTTTGGTTTGGGGAGCCAGTTTTCCTCCCAACTGTGTGCATTGGGTTTATTCTTTATTCTTGTTACAAGCATACAGAAAAATAATTAGTAGAGCACATGTTGTGCATATTAAGTACAAGCTGCTCCTGTTTGATCCCTTGTGATTTTTATTTTATTTATTTATAATGAAGAGCAGTTGAAGAAAATGGAGCGTTACTGTGAACGTGTAGAGATAACTGGGAGTGTAATGGGTGTCACTGTTTAGTGCACATCTTGGTATTGGGATTGTGGCAAAACTTGGAAAAAAATTTATTTATTTATTTATTTATTTATTTATTTATTTATTTATTTATTTACACAGACAGTAACCCTTCCAAAAGCAGAAACTATATTCTGTATTATCTCGTTTTGGCTAATAAATAAATAAATAAATAAATGAATAAAAAAACAGCACACAAATAAGTGCTTGTATCCACTAACATTGATTCAGAAATTAAAACTTGTAGCTAAATAAAAAAATTAAACCCCACGTATTAGTCTGAAAACACTACAGAAAACTGAAGATAAGGGAGGACTAGATCTTCCCAACTTCTACCTCTACTTCATGGCCAACAGGTTACAGTACATCTCAAAATGGATAAATCCTAATCCATTAGACAAATCCTGGATTGACATAGAGCAAACATTGTGCCATAAAATTAGGGTTTCAGATCTTCCATTCATTAGCATGAACATAAAACAACATGTTTGTTTTTAAAAGTATTAATATCAGCTCATCTCTGACAGCATGGTGGGAATTTCTGAAAATGACAACATCTACACTAATCCCATGTAGACAAACATCCATCTGGAACAATCCTGACATCCTACAAAAATAAAATAAAATAAAATAAAATAAAACTATGTTAAACTTCCCAGGTTGGAGATGTAAAGGAGTTGAACTTCTGAAACATATATTTGAGGGTGCAAACTTTGTTCTATTTAACAGAATATTAATACAATATGGCATTGTAAAGAAGAAATTTTTAGAATATCAACTAATTAAATCTATAATAAAATCTAAATTTAAGCTCAATAATATTTTATTAGAAACACCATCAAGTGTATTAGAATTTCTTCATCTTAAATCCACCAAATTGTTATCTAAAATCTACAAAAAATGGTCTGGCATAGATGACTCAATATCGCTCCCTATGGTGAAATGGGAGACAGACTTATCAGTTAACTTTGACCAGATCACCTGGTCTCAAATATACTTAAGAACATTTAAAATGACTGGAAACCCCAATTTACAATTAATTCAATATAAAGTCCTTTATAGAGTACATTATACAGGTCAGCGACTACTACTACTGACAATTTACAGTGTCCAAGCTACAAATCAGGAGTCCAGTCTTTATACACAGTTTTGCTTAAACACACATGATCTACATAAAATTTACAGCAAGATTTTCAAAGATGAAATTCAAAATGATACTATAGCACTTTCTAGTAACCTCAGTGTGGAGTGCCATTTACACTATTGCACAACATCAGATCATCAGGACACTGTTATTGTTGCCTTTGAGGACAAGCCGCTTTTAATGGTTAAAGTTGGTTCACTGACATCGTTTCCTTATATAAACACCAAATGATCCCTTCCAAAGTGTGTCCTGTACCCACAGAGGAGGGGGAAATAGAAAGCTGGTTATCACTGCTTGACCTCCCCCGACAACTGTCCAATTATGAATATCCAACTCTGGCTACTGTTTGCACTAGAAGTAATCAATAAAGGATGTGGCTGAGTGCACATACATTTTGATGGAACCCAAATGCATGAAACCTTAATTATTTGGTGAGAATGACAGGGAATCAGATGTAGGTATATGGAACAAGTCTGTGGTGGTTTTCTGAGAGGGGAGGGACTGATTAGTGATTGGAGCCTCAAGTTTGATGGGATGGTAAGTGGGGAGGTTTTTCCTCTCCTGGTGCTGTAAATAGAATGGGTGACAGGTGGGCTCGGGAATGAAAAGGCGGTCCTCCGTTTTCATGAATAAATGTAAACACAGCACCGTGCAATTACTTCGCCTGGTCATCTCTTTAAGGCTTAGGGAGGGGAAAGGAAACTGGGGCTACGTCCCTACACGTCCAATCTAATGAAAATGTGCAGGTTACTGGGGCATTTAATTGTACATATGGTAAAGCTAATACTGAGCACTGCGGCGGTCTGTTGCAGATGAAAGCCTAACTCCACAACTGGAAAATTTGATTCAGTTTAAACATAGCGTTTCATTTATCGATCCGATGTGGAAGGTGAGATCATGACAGGAACGCAACCTGAGCAAATGGATTCATTTGAACATGTCCTCAGAACACATGGGTCTTGTTGCTCTGCAGAATCACCTGTTAGACAGTAATGTGTGACAAAATGACACTAAAAAAAGAAAAAGATAAACAACAACTGTGGTTATTCCAGAATTTCACAATGCCTGATTTAGATTTTTTTTAGTTAAAGAGGAAAAAAGGACAAACTTGATTAACTTAAATAGAAATATGTACGCAAAAATTAAACACATGGTGTTAAGTTTGTTTGATATTTTTAATTTTAAGACTACACATAAAGTACCTTCGTCAATGAAAATAATGTATGTATGTATGTAACGATGTTTCAAATATATATTTATATTGGATGAAAGCATTTCTGTTAGCAACAACATGAGGTTTTAAGATTGGTTTAATTTCTTTACTGCTTCTCAGGTTTTTATGCTTGGTAAATAGTTTTAAATTACTTGTTCAGTAACCTGATTTATGTTCGACCAGCTTTAATATGTATGTTTTTTTATTTCAGTTTAGTATTTCTGGGTTCACTAAGTCAAAAAGAGTGACACAAACAGCATTAAGTAGTTGTTCTTGCAAGAATAATATTTTGTTTACTAAAGTTTACATACAGTGCAATTTCAAGCATTTCATGATATCTTTAAAAAAGAACAATCAAGATAATAAATTAAATTATGATAATAATATTGGACCTAGTCCTGTAAAAAGGAATCAAACTCAACACAATAAAAATTACAATTAGTCCTAAAAGAATATGTTGACCAGTTATAAGCAATATCAACTTGAAAAAAAATATACAATTGTGTATGCCTTTTATATTTCTAGGTTAATTAAAAGTTTTTATTTATTTATTTTGTTTCAATTTTTTAATATGTAAATAAATAGTAATAAATCCCATTTAAAGGATTTACATCAGTTTTAAAACCTATGTTTTCTGTGATTGTGAAAAAAATAAACACTATAATCTCTTGTTAAATTTAAATCATTTAAATAAGTTTGATTCTCAGACACAATTTATATGGATTCCGTATAATTATTTGCATGCTTCTGCATATGTGTTTGATAACAACACCTATACACCACAATAGATGCAGGTCAAAGCACACCACACTTATATCTTTTCTATTACCAAGGTTAATCAATAATTCATGGGTCACAATAGCAGGGGATGGGAGAGAGAGGGAGGGAGCCATATGAGGGGGGTTGACACCCTAAAATCCTCTAGCTAAGCAGGTTCAGCCTCAAAAACAGGAAGAAGAAATCAAAGCATAAACAATTTTTTAGGCAAAAGGAGGGGGGGAATATGCTCTCAATTCTTATTTCATACCTCCCTCTTCAGCAAAAGGTAAACCACACTCACCATCCCTGCCATTGATTCTAAGGTCTATTCTTATGTAGGCAATAACCTTTTCTATTCTCTCTTTAAGTAGCACCCACATCGACTTAGAGCATTAATCAGAACCCATGTGTCTAATGGCCTCTGACAGGCAGCACCCATAATGGGCTGTGGTCCAAGTCCGCATCTTCTCTGCGCGTCTGCTAAAACCAACAGCAGCAGTCCAACTAACAGCTGCCCGCCCGGACACAACCAGACTGTTAATAACAGAGGATGATACGTTCTCGCTCACCATAAAACACTTAGGGCCCCGGCATGTTACTGCATCACGCACCAAGAAAGCTTTTTGATAGTATGCTAATCTTGGCCATTACTGGGAGATGATTTACAATCACTTAAACAGCACACGAGCCAGCTGCAGACACACAGACTGGCTGGCTGGGATAATAAAGACGCTGGAGCATGTTGATCATTAGAGAGCTCTCTCTTCCTCTCTTTGTGTGTGAGTGTGTGTGTGTGTGTGTGTGTGTGTGTGTGTGTGTGTG
>NW_013952733.1:228428-230051 GCF_001266775.1 Austrofundulus limnaeus
GTGTGTGTGTGTGTGTGTGTGTGTGTGTGTGTGTGTGTGTGTGTTTGTGTGCAAAAGCATGCACTCTGGATGCAGTGGTATTTGGCCTAATCAGCGAGTGATTTTTAGCATCAATGAGACAAAAGAGGAAGGCATGCTGTGCTTTATTATGGAGCAGTTTTTTTCTTCTAATACCAGTATGTGTGATTAATGAACTGTTTTAATACAAAAAATATCAAAAAGATGGGATACTTAAAAAAATCATTTTTACAAGGTAATTTGTACCTGTTTATCCAAATTTCTTTTCCCTTTTTAATCCAAATTTGTTGATATACATATTTTATTCTCAAGTAAACAAATAATTATCAAATATTTATTGCTTTAATTGTGACCTAGAAGGTCTAAACCAATCATTTATTGAGATGAGACAAAGCAACAGGGTACAACAACAAAAATGTGTATAATGTATAGACAATCTGGAATAAAAGTGACCTCACATTTCACAAGCTTTAAAATACAGAGTGAAGAATATACTGTATAATGTATGTGCAAATAAATACTACAGTGAATGCCACCCAGAGAAAATAAATGCTTTAACCTTTCCCAACAGAATATTTAAGTAACCAAATGTGTTTCAAGATAATCAAAAGCAGCACAAGCTCCGAGATGAATTAAAAATAAAAGTTTTAAGCGTATTCTACAAACTGAGAGCACTGAGAGCAGGTTTCACGTTAAGATCTGAGAGCTGAAGGCATTGGGATTTATTAAACAAAACAAAAGTCTGATGTGGCAGCAAAACTACAAGATGAGGCATAGAGGAGACCAGAACATGGGCTGAAGGAGTGAAAACTGAGTGATTATCACCCCGCTTTGGATGTCATCATCCATTAAATGGACGTTATTAGCCGTTATCAGTCCCATAGAATGGCTATCGACTGGCTTCAGACTGTCCCGACTGTGCCGCCTAGTGGGTTCTCCATCCCATAGAATGGCTTCAGACAGTCAGCTGGTTAGTATGAGGCATAAAGCCACTAAGGTTTTTATGCAATTTGGTTAATATGAGGCATAAAACTACTAAGGTTAATTTTAGAGAAAATGACATGGGCTAAGATAAAGTAGACCGGACTCCGGCGGTAGCAGATTGTCGCATTCCAACGTATGTATGGCACTGGTAACCCACTAGGGGGCACTGTTGGGACAGTCTGAAGCCATTCTATGGGACTGATAACCGCTAATAATGTCCATTTAATGGACTGATAACATCACAAACGGCTGGTGATTATATGGTCAGGGTGAAGTCACCAAAATGGCAACTGTTAACAGGTGAAATCGGATGGAGCAGGAGTTAAGGAGAAATGAACTGATGGCATGGGGAAAGCATGAAACAAACTGAGCAGAAAGAAAATACAGAAAACAAACATTATAGGAAATAAACATGAAAATAAACCTCAAACAGAAAAAAGGTAAATAGTGACTTAACATAGATCATGCATGACAGATTATGAAAATGTCTTTTATTGGTAAAAAAAAATCACATTTTAAGAGCAAAAAGAGTAAAATAATGTTTTCTTATACTTAAAGTGTTTTATACATACATACATAGATACATACATACATACATAGACACACACACACACACACACA
>NW_013952733.1:230549-232179 GCF_001266775.1 Austrofundulus limnaeus
ATATATATAATCAGTTCACAACAAAAAAGTAATCTCAGGGCATTTTACAAAGAAGCAAACACGTCCAGTTCAAATCTATTTGTAATGAAGTTCATCCCATTCAGTGAAATGATTATTATTATTAGTCTGGTATTTTTAACCTACAAACTAAACAGCATGAAGGAGAAAATCAAATTAGACATGCTCAGTAAAGACAAGCAGACCAAAACACAATATAACTTCAAACAATATGGCATTATGTTCAGAATGTATACAAAATGATACTTTCTCACAATTTGAAGACATATTTGAAACAAATGGTTTTTGCACTACTGCAATGCAGTTGAACAGTTACTGTTGCAGTGTAAGTTTAAAGATGTGGAAGTTATTTTAATCCAAATCTTTATAAGCTTAAATTAAAGCTTATTTGAAAAAAAACTGTTATCTGTGTGAATTACTACAACAACAACTAATAATATTGATAATAATATGAATACTAATATTAATTACTGTAATAATTACAGTAAGCCCAACTTATTGGTGGTCTACAGTTTAATAGCTTTTTTGTACAGCTGTCACCCAGCGTTTTGCTGTGTTTGACAATCTGTGTTAACAGAAGACATGTCATTCAGCAGCCTGCTACTGCATAGCACCTACATTTTTTGATTGCCTCCTCAGCATGTAAAATTCAGAAAATTACATTAATATTTCATTGAAAACATCATTTTCTTGTGCACAGATTCAATGGGTGAGGAGACAAACAGTTAAGTATTAATAATGCAGTGCGGTGACACTGACCTTATTTTGTGCCTTTCAACCTGTGCTGATATTTTGATGCACAGTGCCCTGCTACTCTCCAGCACACAGGAGGTTTTAAGGCTCTTTATTCAAAGCCTTGGAAATAAAAACACTTCCTTTTTGACAGAGGTTATATCACTGTCTCAACCTCCTAAAGACATTAATGAAAATACTGGAGCTACGTGCCATTTTTACAGAAATACACAGTGGAAATACATATTTTCCTTTTCACAGATACAATGTAAATGCTAACTGTCGGTTTGACAACTGGTGCTGACAGCTGAGCAGATGCCTTGAAGGTGAACTGTGAAAAGCTTTGAAAGGGGTCTAAAAAGCCTCCCCGGCAACCGTCTCCTTCACTTGAGTATGGGAATGATGTTAAGCAGTCAGGAAAAAAAAGAACATCCGTCCAAGTCAAGTCACCTGTATGAAAGAAAAGGTTGGTTGTGTATATAAAAATGTCCCAAAAATGAGATTGAGACATTAGCACAGAAAGTAGGAGTTGGTAGATCCTCATAACATGGAGAGAAAAAATGTATAAAATAAAAATAAACTCAACAAGAAACATCAAAGAAGAATGATAATTTTCAAAAGCAGACATGCTAACAAGAACACTTGCTTGTAGAATTATTATAGACAGACATAAAAAAACTAATCTCCACTTTTTCCCATTTATGTGCATGCTAGCACTGCTATATTGAACATTTGAAAAGTATCAGTGTAAAACTCTCATTGGTTCGAAAGTAAGATAAAAACTCATCTATCTATCTATCTATCTATCTATCTATCTATCTATCTATCTATCTATCTATCTATCTATCTATCTATCTATCTATCTATCTATCTATCTATC
>NW_013952733.1:232384-233698 GCF_001266775.1 Austrofundulus limnaeus
CTGATGTAAAATGTACTTAAGTATTAAAAGTAAAAGTATTGAGTAAAAACGAGAGGTTAGATTTTTCAAAATGACATTTTTGTCATTTTTTTCTAAAAAAATTTAAAGGTGTTCGGCTGTAATGGATTGTGTGCAAACTAATACAGTGTCAACATGGTTTATATTTAAACTTCTCATTCAACCATAATTAAATACACTCTATCCAGGAGGAACAGTTATCAGAATAGTATCTTTTTTCATTAACAAGCCGGAATAAAATAGAATAAACAACTTTCTACTTCATACCTTTTTTAAAAAATGTAAGGAGTCGAAAGCACAGATATTGGTGTAAAAATCTAACAAGTAGAAATAAAAAGTAGGCTGACGTATAATTACTCAAGTAAAGTACAGATAGAGAAGTACAGTAACAACATATTTATACTTACTTACTGTACAATTCGGCTATCTGTTGTATTTGGCCTCTGGTTCAAACTGTGACAAACAATGACTAACTGCCAGGAGCTTTTACTATGAATCTTATAACAACCAATAATAAGTGTAAATAATAAATGGGTCATATTTTACCAAGAAGGGTCTTCATCTGCTCTATATTTCAGGTGCCTTGTTGATGGGAGGTTTTTTTTTTTTGTTTTGTTTTGTTTTTTTGCTGTGGGCTTGTGGAAACTCTCAGGCTTCCCAGTAGAGTTTTGGCCTGACAATAAACAACAGTTTAATACTTTATCTAATCCCTGCCAGGAGGTAAGTCCAACAGCAAGCTCTTGCAGATGTTCACATCCAATAATCTATCCATAATTGATGAAACAGGGAGGTCAGATGTAACGGCTCCTGCCATTCCAGCAGCAAATAAATGGTTATTGACAAAACAAGGTAGTGTGGCACTGAGTGGGCTGTGAGATTCAACAAGACGCGGAGTGGGGGCACAAAGAGGAGAAGGCTGAGGCTAAGCTCTGAACTGCCACTTCTCAAGGGGACTAACTAGGACAGACAGAACGCAGAGAGAAAAGATGATCCTCTGGTGTAAAGTGAAGGACACACCCACGAGGAAATACCAGGAGAGTGTAAGATGAGAGTAAAAAAATATAAAAAATGGGGGCCGGGGGGGTGAAGGTGTGTGGAGGGGCAAAGGAGCACGGCATGGTGAGTGCAACTGCATGCAGTGTGCTGAGTGCAGTGGGCCAGCTGTCCGCTCTCCTTTCATCTCTGGGCTTTGTGTCAGATACAATCTACCTGGCTGTCAAGACTCAGCAACCATCCCACAGCCCACCCCCCTCACACACACACACACACACACACACACACACACACACACACACA
>NW_013952733.1:234010-254309 GCF_001266775.1 Austrofundulus limnaeus
TTTTGTAGGTTTGATTAATAGGTGTTATATTCAATATTTATTAATATTGCTTTAAATTTTTAATAATGTTTCTGTTCATAAGTGTGGTGCAGAAAGCAGTGCCATCAGTCAATTAACCAGTCAATACAACTTTATTTATAAAGTATGTTTCATACATTGAAATGTGACACAACGTATTTTGCAGAAAGAAAAAAAAATACATGCAAACAAGTTTAAAACAAGGTGTCAAAGGATTTCAGTTTGTTTATTAATTTAGAATTGTAATCACCTGGCAACTGTTATAAAATAAAATTGCACCAAAAAATATTTTTTCAAGCCCTAGTCATAAAAAAGAAGTTACAAATGTGAAATGTTTCAAAATCTCACAGTATTTGTTATGAATCTGCAATTAACAATAATTTAAAAAATAAAATAAATAAATGGTTATGATTCTAAAGTCATGTATGTGAAAATACATGTTTTGTTTTATTTATTCATTTATTTATTTATTTATTTATTTGTTTATTTATTTTCACTTTTGCCTCTGAATTTGAAAACTGTTTGCTCACAAAAAAAGGTGATGAACTGAAAACAGATTATTGAGAGTGATATAATTCTTTCCAGCAAATAACTGAGTAAAGTCACCAAACAAAACTATACTTTTTACTTTTTTATGTTATGTGGCTCTACATTGCACAAAAGCACACAAAGAAAAAAAAAGTTTTGAAGACTTATTGAAAAAAGAAAGGACAACATACTTTTTTTCCTGCTGCAGAAAAAAAAGGTTGTTTTTAACTCTAGCAGAGGGGTAGTGACTCCCTCGCAGAGCTCCCTTCTCCATCGCTTAATTACTGCATGCGATCATGAATATTTCAGACATATGCTTTCCCACTTTGTCATTGGAGTTCAGAACTAAGAGAAACAAGTTCATATGCATATTAATGAGGGGAGGGGGTGGGGGTGGAGGGGGACAGGAGGACTAGGGTTGCCAGTGTGCTGGTGACAGCAGGAGGAAATGGCACTCATTCCCCAGCAGCTGCTCTTTTTAGATCCCCCTCAGAGGGAACTGCCCGAGGAGGGCTTCTGCCACAAAGGGGATAAAGGAGACGAGGGCTCTTGATGGAAAACAGGCAAACAACCGCTGGGACCCCTTTTCCTACCCCACACCCTCTTTTTTCCCCCTCTGCACTAATGCAAGTGCACATTCACACACATAAACCCTTGGCCCACACTTAGCCAGCCCCCAGGAGTTGTCAGGACCTCTTCAGCATTTTCCATGGTGGCTGCTAAACTGTGCATTAGTACCAGTAATGACAGACTGAGACAGAGAATTTTTTATTCATCTAGGTTGTATAATGACAAATGGGATGTAGTTCTGAGTTAAGGGAATGAGTTGGGGTCTCCAGCATCTGAGGCTCCTATTGGTTGGAAATAGGCATTTTATTAAAAAGACAATATAAATGTAAATCCTATGTAATAATTCTTAAAAGCCGTTGACATGACCCCACCCTGTGTCATGTGCGCTGCCACACTTACATGGTGCAGGGTCGGTATTAAACATTGTTTAATTGAATTTATAGACCCTTAAAACACCACTTAGCACCCAGAAGAGCATAATTATATGCTTTATTTAACATATCTAAACAAAGTCGATTACAGCATTGTGCAGGTTTAATGGGGCGCAAAGTGTTCTTTTCCCACTTGATAAAGAGGGCTTTTTGCCCACATGAATGCCTTTTATGCCTCTGTAAATAAAGGCCTCCTGTTCCTCTGTTACATGAGTAAAATATAATAGCACTAATGAGGGAACCAAATAATGTGCTATTTAAATCGATCCTTTTTTTTGCTTCATGGAGAACCCTTGATTAATTTGAACCCTGTCAAGTCTGCACGGAGACGCTGACGATCTTTCAACGAGGAAGTTCAAAGGGAGTGCTAATTAGTTTGACCTTTCCTGTCATCATTTACATGCCCACTCAACCTGCCACAAATTAGCAGCGAGAACAAAAGAGTTAACGCTCAAGCTGTGTTAATGGATACAAGACAATCTCTTAAATGATGTTCTCAAACAACACATGATGCGTTGTTCCACGTGCTCTTAATTTGTACAACCTGTAAGTCAAGTGCAAATCGCAACTAAGATTTTGTCTCTGGAGAAATATTGATTTATCCAAACAATCTTTTTTTATTTGTCATTTATGAAAACAGACACAGAAATGTCTTCATTCAGCCTGGAACCATTACAAATAAAACAATGCCAGGCCTGTATGTGTCATACCACAAAAACAACAACAACAGCAACTGGGTGCAAAATGGAAAACAAGAAAATGAAGAGGATGCCCTCAAGTCGAAGGTCAGATTAGATGTGGAACTGTGATATCATCCCTTTTAAAAAGTTGCATCTTTCAAGATTTATTTCTTGCTGAAACCCATTGTGGGGCAGCAAATAAAAAAAAAATCCTGCATGAACACAAAGGTAATTCAAACTTTTCAAATTCACAAAAAAAAAGAAAAAAAGAAATGATCTCATGTGGAGAAAAAGTGTTTTATAAGGTTGGGAACATGAAATAGAAGATAATGGTTGGTGTACAAGATAAGGTAGGATTTACAATAACGGGAAAAAAAGTAAATTTCGTCGGGCCTGAAAAGTAACCCACTGTAGCCAATGATAATATTATTACATTAATTCTGGTTAAGATTAATGTAATCCTACAACTGCAAAGCCCAATGTTTAAGGTATTTAAAGTATCATTAAACCTTTTTCTTGATCTAAAGAAAGCCAACAACAGCCTATGGACAGGATTAGAACATGAGCCTAATGCTTATATCTGCAAACACATCAGAATGACTGCCACAGCTACAATAAACCCTTGTGATCTGTTTCAGATCTTGTTCTGCCTCCCCATCAGTCATCATCACAGCCCTTATAATTCCCTTTCTTTGCACCAAGATTTTGCCGTCTTTCATGCTCCTCAGACTGAAGGCACAAAGAGAGCAGGGCAGAGAGGGGTGGCTTTTGTTTTGGTACCTCAGTGTCTTCCCCCACTCTTCTCTCTGTCTCTTCTTGTCCCTCTGCAGGGCTCTGGTGTGATTATTACACTTTCAGTGGAGGATTTAACCATGGACCAGTTGGGCCATTGCCTCGGGGAGGCCCCCATTTCAATGCGTGTGTGCTACTTTTCCCCCAGTTTATTGCCTTGCCTTTTATTCTGCCAGGCAGTCCCACTGACATCAGGGGGCTCTTAGAATAACTTGCCCGAGGCGATCAGATCCCTCAACCTTAAATCCGCCACTGTGTACTGGTATAGATGTCAGATCATAAAATGAGGCAGTGCTAATAGATAAAGAGAAGTAATATGATGCACAGAATGAAGTTAATTAACATTCCCTTGTTTTCCCATGTTTGTTTTGTTGACATTTATTTTTTATCATTTATATCGAATCACTGTCTTTCAACACAACCTAACATTTAGTCCATGTTTTTTACTCTTGCTCTCCAGACATTTTAGTCAAATCAATTTAGTCTTTTGAATTCCAGAATATGCATGAGAAGCCAATTTTGATAAAAAATAAGAATTCAACAAATGCTTATTAAAATTTGCCATGCTGCAATTCACATTCCTTCCATATATTTTGCATATTGAAATACTGATTTTACAGAATATTTTTATTTTTGATTTTGCAGTTTTAATATAAGATGTGCTTATGGACTAACGACTCTAGTTAGCAGCAAAGAGTTATTTTATTTTATTTTATTTATTTTTGCACTGATGACTCTCGTCTTGTGCTGCACAGAATGTCTGTGGATCAGTGTGACAAGTCATGTAAAGATCAACATATATCAAAAGTCAGAGCAAAGTCTTCAGCCTCGGAGGGTGAGTAATACAATGTTTCATTGCAGAACAACCTTTTTTTTAAAACAGCAACATGAAAAAATAAAAGTTTTTTTTTTGACTGAAGAATGTGCCAAGTAACATATACATAAAGTTCCATCAAAATAACGTTATATTTATTCATAACTCATCTACACATTTGCATTATGAGTAGTGTGGCAGAGTAGGTTAAAAAACATGATAATTAATGTGCATAAAGTGCAGCTGAAGAAAATACATCAAGCAAAACAAGATATCACTTTATTCTTAAAATTGTCTCTCTTTTTAGCATTTTTATGACAGTTTTATTATCCAGCTTAATTTGCATAACAATGTTTATCAAATATTTTAGGTTTTTGAGACCAAAGTAGCGGCTTTTACCAAGCTACACAGAGTGCTGAAAATGATTTTTCAATTAAAATACAAAAACGAAATGTAAACGATACCATCCATAATAACAGTATCATTATGACATCAGTTGTTGTAAATTTAAACCTGACAGGTATTTCTGAAACTGCTTGGTCCGTGTGTTATTATTTCCTACACAAACATACAATTTGGCACAGGCTACCAGGTATTTCTAATAGAGCAACATTGAGAATAAAGCATCATAATGTAAAGTCTAACAACATTTAAATATTTACTTTCATGTTAATCAGTTTTAGATGTGCGTCTAATGATAATTGTCAATGGTAAATGGTGCTCAGGGACAAACAAATGAATGAATGCACACACAGAGAGACACAAGTAATATCATTACTGCCCAACATTTGTGGCAGGAAGAAATAATTATAAAAAAAAATAAAATCATAAAATTAAGTAATTAATTAAATAGGAACAAATAAGTGAGATAGAAAACATGCTTGTCGATTTGTGCATTTACTATCAAGCAAACTTCTTGACAGGAGATGTTCTCATCGTGAGAGTTTGACATGGTAAAGGTGAAAAAAACAACTTGTGAAAGTGTTTTAATCACAATATTTAGATAAAAATGCTTAAATGGATGTCTCAGTCCTTGCTGCATTAGGTTTTTGTTTGAGCTCAGGTTCTCAAACATTTCCATTCCATCTTTGTTCATTTTTGTGCTATTTTCATACTACAGAATGAAGATCCCCCTCAGCCATCCAAATCTATATGTATATAAAAAATAATGTCAGGAGTAATTAAAGCAACAGGATTTGCACATACCTAATCCAAGCCTTGTGATGCATGTAAACACATAAGTGCATGTGTTCAATTTATAAATTGCACTATGTAGTGGGTAAATATTGCAGAAGGCTGGAGCCTCAGAGGTGAGCAGCTCTGACCGGTGATCTCTGATCTGCGCAGGAACTCAGCAGGACACTATAGTACTAACTCCACCACCGCATCAGCTGTAAACATTGCTCACTCCCCTGCCTCCTGCTACAGGAGGTTTAGAATGTATAAAAGTGATGCTTCACCCCTGCTAGTGAAGGTGTATCAGGAGTCAGAACTGTAATAAAAAGTAATTGTGTACCGGCTTTATCCTGGCGCCCTACGAGGGATGCAGGTCAACAGAACAGTTGGAACTTAGAGATTGTTGGAAAACAAACATGACAGCTGGAGTTTTTCTTTTTTTCTTAGTAGATAGCTTTGGTGTGAATGGAAAAAAAAACATACATTGCAAGTTTCTTTCAAAAACTGGAAGAGGGTTGTTCACAGGAAAAGCTAAAGCTTTAAACATCTGATTACTGTTGGAACGGAGCAGCCGAAGCTTTGCATTAAAAAGAATACACACTTACTGTAGATATTTAATGACAAAAAAAGTGGTTTTAAAAAGAAAAGAGCCAACACTGAATCATTGTTATGACAATGTTAGGCTAAAGTCATCAATATTGAAGCCCTAGCTTTGTTGAAATGGTTTTAAGTCACATCATATCAGCCTTTTACCCCCAAGTTTAAGATTTTATATGCAGTTTATGCAAGCAAAATGGGCCACCGCCACATTGAGCTTTTGCCTCAGTCCTTATTGAAAGCTTTCTTGAAAACGACTGATAAAAGCCGAGGGCGTCTTTAAGAATTGACATGCTCTTTAAAACATACATCTCATGAAAAAGACTTAAAGAGAGCCAGTTGCAAATTTAATATAACTTTGGGGGATGCAATAGTGCAATACCATCGGCGTGCAGTCAGCGTCTGCTGCTCACAAAGTAACGGCCCGGGTCTGAGAGAATACTGTGCTCACATCAAATATAAAAGCCAAACACACTGGCAGACAGAAACGAGGCAGGCAGGCAGTGCTGATGAAGAGTGAGGAGACAAGGCAGGCTAAATTGAGCTGGAGAGATATACCGCTATTTCACCTTTTTGCATCATTTGCTTTTGTACAGTATGTCCATTCTGACAAGAGCCTTTTTATGGCTTTAGAGTAAGGGTTTGATGAGTTCATCTAAGTAAATAACTTAAAAAAGAGTAAAAAAGTTTCATCATTTTCTTCCAACATTCACCACAATCCAAAAAAAAGAACAAGAAAAAAAGAAACCTGGACAAAAGAATACTCTGTATTCAGAGCAACCCAAGTTCAGGCTCCTAAAACACGAGAAACTTTAGCGCGATCCTGTTCTCTCTTGTTTCGATGCACTTCTTTTACCCTGTAAATTTTTAATGAAATGGGTCTGAACCAATGCTATATAACTGATGTGCACACACGAGAGCCATCAATATTAGGAGCATGATTGAGTGCATTCAAATGAATTCAAATTGCACTTTGATTACATGATGGGGAAAAAATGGCCTTCTTTCATTACATTCGTTCATCATTTTTCAGGGAGGCATCACTGTTCAAAGAAACCACCTTTTTCAAGATAAAATAAAGGAACAGACAGAACAGGGCTGATTGGGTTCACCTTGTTTTCTCAAAAGTAGGTTTAATCTAATGTAAAGTTAAGTAAAATGACAGATTATTCAAGATATTCTGTAAAAAACAGAGGGCTGTCATACTCGGACAAAGAAACTTACCTGGCACTTTCAATGATATAAAAATAGTTGATAAAACATTTCTTTGTTTTTGTCATTTTAACATTAATCACTCTCTTTGCATATACATATTCAGTATATCATGTGAATCAAAACTATAAAGCCCTATAAGGACAAAATCAAAAAGAAAAAAATTAAGTAGGTCCTCTGGATGGGTTCTTCTTTAGTTAAACGTTTCGTCTCTCCTCCAAGAGACTTCTTCATTCTGATGAGTTTCAGATGAACTCAGCCTTATAAGCACTGCCTCCACATGGACAAACAGGTTAGTCACATGCAAAAGAGGGCCATCACCTAACAATAGGCTTGATTAGCTCTATTGTTCATAGAGGGTCATGTGCCCCATCACCTGACTTATTGGTTTGAATGCTGTGGTTCTTAGGTGTTGTGTTATGTGTATGTAGTGAATGCAGGGCTCAACGTCCCTTTGTTTTTGTCTTTTGTTTTGTCCCTCTTTGTGTTGGTATCATTGGGACCCTGATTCACACCTTTTGCTCACAGGGGGCTGAGTCATACTTGCAATAACAGCGTTGTAGGAGGACAACTGGACATTAAGGCCTCCACCTCTGTTTAATGGTGGATGTTTTTTATTCGCAATGATGGCTTCCTTTACTCCTCTCTCAAACCAATGTTCCTCCTATAAGGACATGCTTGTTTTTTCAATGATTTTCCTTTTTCCTTTCTTTTCCTTTTTTAATTTCCTTGTTTAAAATATCCAACTCATGAGTGACATTTCACATTTTCTGTGAATTCCAAACTTAAAGTTATGTAACCTACCTCTAATGTTTATTACTCCTCAGAACCTAGGTCTTCTTAGCATTAATAAAATACAATATTTAGCAAGCTCTACAATTATTTTTAACTGGAAGTGAACATCTGCTTAAAGGTGCAGATTTTTAAGACAAACTTTAGCCTTTTCAAGGCTTAGCATCAGGAGAGAGCATGAAAAAACAGTTGGCGTTTGTTGGCTGAGCTATCAAGGAGGAAGTGCGCCTCAATCTGGCTCTGAGATGGAAACAGTGGATTAGTCTTTGTGACAAATTTGCAAAAGAGCTCTTCTCTTTAGCTAACAAAAAAGGTCAGATCTTACCTTCACCTCCTCCATCATGGATTGATAACAAACGTTCACTCTGCCAACCGTGCTTCACTGTGTTGTAGTTTCTGTGTGGGATGTGTGCCAGAACTTCTCCCTCACAATTTCATTTGAGTATGAATTGTCCGTGCGAAAATAACCATTTCACTATCATGTCAGCAAGATCAAATGTTGTATATCTCGTGGAGTGTCACCAGACCTTTAGATTTGTGTTGTTGTGTCAATGCTTAACTGCAAATATCAAAGAATTCCTTCAGTCACTCTAAAAATCCTCACTCTGAGATT
The DNA here is from genome assembly GCF_001266775.1 of Austrofundulus limnaeus. NCBI lineage: Eukaryota > Metazoa > Chordata > Actinopteri > Cyprinodontiformes > Rivulidae > Austrofundulus > Austrofundulus limnaeus. The sequence goes on from NW_013952733.1 coordinate 242,234, forward strand.
AGAGCTACAAACAGGTGCAGGACCTACATAGATGAGTTGAGCAGATGTTTTGATTAAAACAACTACTTTCTCTATAAATACTTTACTCTGGTCAGTTCTTCTCAACCCCTCTGTAGAGCTGCTTTCTCAGGAACAGTGAATCGCAAACATGAATAAATAAATTTCCCATCTAATCGTCCCGCAGAAAAATTTTCACTCACCTCTCAGCTATGTTTTATTTAAACAAAGGACATTGTAAATGAGTGATAAATAAAAGAGCAACTCAGTGTGAATTGTTTTAAAATGTTAAGCCAGAACTACAACCTAATAATGAAGCTGATCCGCAGAGAACAAGGTCAAAAGTAAAAATCATTTTGGTAATCCGATGTACAACTGTTCCCTCACACAGTGGCTTAATTAACTTGAATATATTAATTCTTTAGCACATTGCTTATTGAATTATACATTCTCAATTTGCCTTCCTCAGTGCATAAAGTTCAGTGGTGGTGAAGAAGGAGTTGTTGTTAAGACCTGTTGGCATATTTGGAGCCCCTGAGTATGAATTATTATCTCCTACTCAATGAAGGACATTGTGTTTGGTTCAGGGAAACCACAGAATATTCCTGAATGGGCCTATTTCTCTGAGTAAGTTGTAATTGTTTTCCCAGGACATGTGGAATGGTTTCAATAATTTAAGTATCACTGTCAAACCGGAGTACCGCAGGACCTGACCCAAAAGGCACAACAAGTTGTCCACAAGTGTGAAGCCAAACAAAAGAGTTTAAGGGATAATTTTATTTTGCTTTTACACACTGTTACTTATAACTCAGAATCCAAATTACACTTTTTATTGAACAGCCACAAAATAATGTTTTATGTCTGTTTCACAAAGCATCACTGAGTTTTCTCTTCACTTCATGTTTTGCAACTTTAACATTTTTATTGGCTGACAATTTTTAAAATCAGTCCATCCATCCATCCATCCATCCATCCATCCATCCATCCATCCATCCATCCATCCATCCATCCATTCATCCATCCATCCATCCATCCATCCATCTTCTTCCACTTATCTGGGGTCGAGTCGCGGGAGCAACAGCCTAAAGCAGAGAAAAATATGATTTTAAAACTTTAAAATGAACAATTCTATAAAATCTTTGTGAATATTTATTTATTCATGGCCCTTTTTGTTGACCGTTGAATTTTAAAAACTAAAGTACCTATAAACAAACATAAAGTTCATTATAGTTAAAAGATGCAACCAAAAGGACTTCAAAACATTTCTATAAACCTATTCTAGTAAATTGAGTTTTTGTATTTCTCTGCTTAAAGACAAACCAAACATAAAATGAGATATAATTTTGGGAGAGAAAGAAGAAAAAAACAGTCCACTACATTTCGAGATGAATATGTGGATTGCATCATGGCACATTGTCTGTGTGGTCCTGTGTTTGTGTTTTCAGGAGATTTTTAAATGATGTTTTATATAGTTTTACCCAAAATTCTGAAATCCCCCGCAGACCCCTCCATAGAAACAAAAAAAGACAGGGGGGGAAAAAAAACTCTGAATATGAGAACACACACTGATCTGCACATAATATCAATCAGAACTTTGGCTGTATCAACCTCAAAACAATGCTTCGTTTCTGAACCACAATCCACATAAAATATTCAATACTCAATCATGCAGGGCTTTATTTGTGACTCAACTTTTGTGCTTGCTCGTAAACTGAACAATGTTAATTTCTGAGTGGAAATAATTCAGCTTTTTAAACAAGACAACAGTGAACAGTGCATTCACAAGACCTATTATTTGGTTTTATACAATCGTGTTTTGATCTTTTAGTCACAGTTTTTCTAATAAATGAAAAACCATAAAGCCTCCCTTTAGATTATTTGCAGTTAACAAAGGCAGTAGCACTGTAAAACTTTCCCATTGTCTTGTCAGTCATGCTCGAAGAACTCGCACGTCTTATTCCCACTTTTTTTTGTCCCACAAAAAAATGGCAAAGATTCTTTTATATTCAAATGAGAACATTAACATTAGACATCAAGCATCACACAGTCCCTCACTGTTAGCATCTCATTTGAATATCTCATATCTTCAAGACACCGCTCAGTTAGAGTCATATGGGCTTTTGTCCCCAGCACAGGACACCACAGGCAAGTCAAAGAGGTGTCACACATCCAGCCAAGTAATTTGTCATGAAAGGAGCCCTTTCCTGGGATAAAGGTAACGAGCTGCCAAGCTTATAATGGGTAGCATAAACACAGCTAATTAAATAAAGAGCAGGTGAGGCAGGGTAAGCCCGCACTGTTGAGAGAAAAAAAAATCCATAATTAGGTAATATGCTACATACCCATGAAATCATATTATTGTGCCAAGAAGACAGAACAATTATATCAAGGTGGATATTGAAGAGGAGAGACACACACACAGTTGTCTCTCAGTGGCACCTGTAACAAGCTCAAAGAGAACATGCATTATAAATACAAAAGGCAAGACATTTTCTATTAGAGATCAAGACCAAAAGGGCCTCAGACAATAATGTGTCAGCGTCTGTTAAAGTGCACCAGCTCCCTCAGACGTGTCAAAAATGCCAAACAAAATGAAAATGGCGCAGTTCAGCACAAAAACTTGGCTTTGACTGTAAACTTTCTACAATATGTTTGTTTCCCAAAGACTTGTTCTGACTGTACGTAAAGTTGCAGGGTATTTTATGTAGTCCACAATGATGGGATTCAGAATTTACTGTCAGGCTTATTCCATAAATAAAAATTTTAAAAAAGTCTGCTGTCTGGCAGGATTCAAGAGTTCAAAGTGGAACTTCAGTTTGATTACTTCAAACTCATGAATAAAAATAGAAAACAATGGAGAAACAAATCATTTTGCTTCTGAAAACATATGAGTTTGTTTTATTTTAGTTTCATTTTACATTTGTCACACTAGACAACTTATGAACATTTTAAAGATGTCTATGTTGAAGATGGAATTGAAAAAAATCAACAGGAAGCTTCTTTTCAGCATGCACATAATGTAATTCTAACAAAACGATGAAGTAAATAACTTTAGTTAGCAGTTTAGACATATAAAATGTTTCATAAGTTGTCTAATGTGACAGGGCCTTTAGTAAGGAGAGAACATTATCTTTATTGTTATGTCGCACTCATTTATATCAATCAGATCTGTGCCTTTTGTTACATAAACTCATGGGTCAAAAAATCAGGATGTATGTTTGTCTGATGTTGGAGAATAAAGAGCAACAAAAAAATGTCGTCCTCCATTCTTAAAACTTTGTAGACATGCCAACAGCTAAAGCTTTTTTAAAAGTCCTCAATGAAATTTGAATTTGAACTTGAGTCTAATGTGTTGTAGCTCAAGACTGCGAGGAATAACCTGAACAACTGTTTCATGAAATAAGTGAAAATTTGAAAAACAACAAGAAAGTACTGAGTGAGAAAACAAGATTTGCAGCCGACATAGAAACTTACTTAAAAGAAGTGAGAGAGGCTTTTTTCGTGTAGTTTTTTATTTGTTTATTAATGTATTTTTTTTGTAAAAGTATGACATCTATTTGCACAGTGTTGCAATGACAAGGTAGCTTTTTGTCAGTCAATTTTTTCAAGAATGTTGCAGAGAAAACAAATGAGCCATGACATGAAAAAAGAAAAAGGAAAACGCAAACTTACAAAACAGGAAATAAATACAAATCGTAGCTTTGTTAAATAATGAGACAAAATCTTTTGTTGGAGTTGTATGTCTGGTGTGAAGCTGACTGCACTATTTCTGAAGTGCTAAATTAAGTTCAGTTTGCTACACTTAAATGCCGATTAACTGGTTTCGGGAACTTGACCTGAGAACAATGTGTCAGACAAATATTGTCTAGAATATTTTTTACACAACACTGATCCAAAATACTTGATGGAATTCAAAAAACTTTAGTACCTGGTATGGCCTCAAACTTGAATACAGTGGAGCCCCTTTAAAAAATGTTTCATATTTTAAAGCTTGAAATAAATAACTAAAAGAGAGAGAGAGAGAGAGAAATAAACCCCCTCCAGAAAAAAAGTAGCTAAAAAGAAACATTTTCAGGTGTCATCCATGCCAAGAGAGGGTTGAGTTTGTCGTTAAAAGTCTACATATAAAAAATAGTTTTAAATATAACAAAATAAAATTGACGATGTGGTGCATTTAATCATAATTTTAGTTTAGTATTGATGCACACTGTATGCAATGAAAGAAGGAACTGGGGGGTGAGCCAGAAACAGAGAATGAGGACTGTCAAAGTGATTGTTGATTCATTTCAGGCTACTGCACATAATTTAATTCTGTCATAAACATGTGCAGTCTACAGAAGCCAAGAGCGCCTCGTTTCTGCATATAATTATTTTCAATGGTTTTCTCATGATAACGACATATTATGTTGTGAATTTGACATATTACAAAATAACGAGGAGTGTTTTCTCAAGATACCGAGATAATTTCCCGAAGGTTTTCCTCTTGTGTCCCTTAAGCTGTTCATCGATGAATTTTACTATATATCCATCTATTCATTCATTCATTCATTCACCATTCTTTAACCATTGAGATTGCAGATCTCTTTTGCAAAGGTGCCCTGGGCCTTAAGGCAACCTATTAATTGGTCATATATTTGTGTCATTTTTGTGTCATTACACAGGCTGAAATTGTGATTTGTTTCTGTTGTACAGATAACTTTCGCATCAGCCCTTATTGTCTAAGGAGACAGCTGGTGCGATTGTAGATCAGCAGGCGTTTACACACTGATTTTGATATAATAAACTTTATTGGTCACCAACTGAGGGGATAACATAAAATAACATATTATGTCGTTATCACGAGAAAACCATGGAAAATTATTATAAGTGGAAGAGGGCCGCTCTCAGCTTCCAGTCAGCACAAGTACAAAATCAAATGTTTTCTATCTTTTGCATCTATAGGTCTTGAGTAATTATGAATAATCTTCAATGACAACATGTGACACAATCTGCATTTGCTTTTGATTATTTTAGATACTCAGTCAAGAGTGTGCCACATCAAAATGGATGGATGTGTTTTAGGTTTTTAGTCACGTCCTTGTTTTTGTTACTTTTGTCTTTGTTACCTCATACTTGTACCAACTGTGTCCTATTATTTATCAGCACACCTGTTGCCAATCAGTAATCCATTTTCCTATTGCTTGTACTCTCTGGTTTTTCATTGTTTTTGTCAGATTCCCTGTTATCATAATTGTATTGTGCTAGTTTGTTTGTTTGCTTTTGTTCCTCTTATGCTGACTCTGTATTCCTTGATTTGCATGCATTTGTGGTTTTGCCACACCCACTCAGCATAAATTGTGATCGTCTTAACAGTTAATGTGCTAATACTGGGTTTCTGAGCACATTTGAATTGTTAGAAAAGCTGCAAAATATGAACTACAGCTTTTAATTTACATGAATCCTGATTTGTAGGACTTGGTCTCACTGAGATGCAGCTGGAAACGGAGGTGAAACATCTTCATGGAACTGTCCTACACTTCTTGTAAGAAATTTCGTTCATCAAACAAAAACAACGGAAAACCCATTTCAGTGAAAATAAAAACACTACACCCCCATCCCCTTATTAATTTCTCACCAAAGTAGTAGATTTTCTTATAATCATAGCAACCATGGCTTTAATTTTTCCTTAGCGTTGCCAGTGCCATGGATGAAACCATTTCCATTTTTCTGCCCCCAGGCTGCTAATGGTGCCGCCACTTTGGGGACGCTGCTACCATCCCCCTCAGTTACCTGCCCGGTGGTGCAGCCCGGGCCTCGGTCAGGAAGCGTTGAAGCTGATCCAGCTTATCAGACTTGCTCCTTCAGGGGCTTCTGCCACCATATGGCTGACCCAGGCCCTGCAGCCTCCCCAGGGGGGACTTGCGCCTGGATCAGAGAGAAGATTTCTGGGTATACGTCTGTCCACATTACCCTCTCCATCCCCAGCATGACTACACAGATGTTGTTTCAACAAATTGGAATCACCAACCTCTTTAATAAACTGCAATGGGAGGGTTGTGAGTTTTTATTTCATTTATTTTCTTTTTCAGCATTTGGTGGGAAAAAAGAAAAATAACTACATAATGGCACAATTTAGTGAGTAAAAAGAACATCACCTGTGGAACGCAATACCCACAGGACGAAGCGGGAGATGCACTTTCCAACTGCTTCACTTTTCCAGTCAGTGCCCTGACATTTTAAATATGCTTTCACTGGCGGTTTCAATGGTCCTGCACCAATATTTGCATGCCTTTTGTCCCCAAAGGCAACAAAAGAGGATAGCAAAGAAGTGGATGGGGAAAAAAGTCAACAGTTTTTACACTAGCCAAAGCTGTATCTCAATGTGTCTTACATCTCTGCACCCTGCCAGGCCCACCTCCCCATCCCTCTCATCCCTCATTCCTCTCGCCTCCTGGAGGGCAGAATGATTGAGGAGTGCTACCCTTGCCTTTTATCCTGCCAGCGAAGGTCTACCTCTCTCCATGGAAAAAAAAAGAAAAAGAAAAACATAGAGGTGTAGCAAAAACGAGGAAAGAGACGGGGAGGGATGTGAAGTGTCACGTACTCGCCTGCAGCACAATAAGCCATGCACAGGTTAGATGCAAGGATATGGAAAGTCATTATTTGTGGGCCTGAAGGGATGTAGTTGTTACATGGGCCAGATGGTATATAAACATCAGTAGTGTAGCTGTTACTAATCAAAGACCTACAATAGCCTTGCTGCAGCAACCTCATTATCTAATTTGTGTATATTTATTTTTGTGCCAAATGTGGCTGTTTCCTCTGGGAGTTTAACATATATAATTTACATCTTTGTGTATATTTGTGCTGCCCTTAAAACAAAACAGTGAACACATACCAGTGGAAAACTTGTTACGTCCAAATACCTCTACAACTCTGAGGCAGAGGCACTTCACACACAAAACAATTGTCACAAAGTACAAGATGCTGAGATATTACGAAGATGTAACCTTCAATCACATGCCACAGAAAAGCTGTAGCCAAGTACTATTAAGAAATAATTAACCACTGTCCTTAAGTCACCCAAAGAACAAATTCAACAGGCAAAACCTGAGTCAAAACAGCTAAAAAACAACGCAAAACAAAAGAAGCAGAATATAGAGCAACATCAGGATTTGGCTATTGCTGCCTTTGGAAGTGAAAGCAATTATCAGAGAGAGAGAGAGAGAGAGAGAGAGAGAGAGAGAGAGAGAGAGAGAGAGAGAGAGAGAGAGAGAGAGAGAGAGAGAGAGAGAGAGAGAGAGAGAGAGAGCAACAGTAAAAGCAGGGAGCTATTGACATAAAAACGTCCAGTTCAGTGTTGTTTTGCAGCTCGTTCCAGTGCCTGGGAACAGTAAATTGTAATGAGGAGAGGCTGATAAGGGCATTAGCTCTGGGGACAGTTAACTGGTGGGGCAGATCAGGAATTATAACTGACAGATGGGACCAGGAACATGCTCAAGTTACTCATATAATATCCACTGTTGTCAAATGATATAATTGAGAGTAATCTTTTTGTCAATACGTGGAAAAACCCTCTGTATACTCATACTATCCTGCAGCTGCTTGGGCATTCAGGTTCAGGGAAGTTTTACCTTGATGATTACGAGCTCTCGTTTAACAACTGTGGTAAAATGAACATCACCCCCAACATTTGTCAAACTTTTAGTGATATCATTTTACACAACTTTACTTTATTTACTTTGAGTGCTTTTAGTTTGAAATCCTGTCTTCCACTTTTTTTGTTTGTTTCTTTGTTTTGTTTTTCAATTGTTTTATTGGAAATGAGTGCACATATGTTCAATCTTTTAACAGTCATTAAATCAGTTGACAATCTTGATGATTTAATTTAAAGCGAGTTATGCAGGAAGTCTTAATAAACCTGAACATTAAGGCATCAAACACTTTGTCTAATCCTCGTATCTTTGCCACTGTGGCTTCTGGTTCTGTAACAGTGAAAGTAGATGGAGAGATGATTGTTTTGTATACAGTTACAACAGTGTCACTTTGCAGGCAGGACAGCTCGGCGCAGTGTTTCATTGGTTTGCAGGGACACCTATTGGTTTAGCGTGAATACTACAATGCACGTTGCACAGCTGCACCAGATGAAAACGTCCCACTGATCAAGACTGTGCTGCTTTTAATTTGTGTAGTTCATTAATGCCGAATAACAAACAGGATTCATCATACATAATGGATAACAATTAAAGCACAAGGCATGCTATATCTTCTTTTTTTTCTTTTTTCTTTTTTTCTAAATTTAGCACTGGAGTTTTGCTACTTTTAACGCAGAAAGCAGTCACACGTTGAACAGTCAAGCAGTGTTTCCTTAGGACATACTAATGAATCATGTATAAAAGATAATCATTATTGGTTTATAAATGCAGGAGTCTCCAAAGCCACAAGCACACATCTCAGTCCCAGGATGTGCAACAGCTAGTAATACTGCAATTAAAACTAGAAAGATGCCTGAAATTCTGAGAACCCTGGAAAACAGACGAGAAGAAATGTCTCTAAATTACACAGAGCACAAGGGTTAGAATCTACTACAGAACAGTTATTTTAAAATTCTGAAGAAAACACAAATAGTGTCTTTTAAATATATTTAAATTCACATACAATTTGTTTTATTATTGCATCATTTAATAAGGAACTGTTCATCATCTGGAACAGCATCTTCAGTTTTCTGGGTTTTAAAGGAGAGTTGGTAATAAAACTCCAAGTAAGAAAAAAAAGAGAGAAATGTTAAAACTAAAAATCTGTTGCTTTAATGATGATCTCATTTAGTTCCCGCTCAACTCTAACAGCACGCAACAGGTGTCGCTTGCAACCATTAGTTAACGGCGAGAAGACTTTCCTCCTGTTCCAGCTTCACCTTTCACGAACCAGATACCTTTGAAAGAACAAGTGTACACAATAAATGGAATAATTCATGATTTTGTCATTAAAAATGAAAAGTTTTTTTCCCCTCATACTTGGGATGTGTTTTGAAATTATACATAATGGACCGTAGATGTTCTGAAGTTTTCCAAACCTCCTCTAGCTACGATGGGAGACGCGCACAAGTCCTCCCGTGCATTTCACAAGAGGAAAGGGGGTAGCAGGGCTTTAATTATGTGCAGAGCCTGGATGATTAGCATGGATGGGGAGGGCGTGGGGGTGGAGGGGGGGGGTTGCAGTATGGAAGCACCCTCATCTCCAGTCGAGGCAGAGAGTCAACCCCCCCTTTCCTTTTTCCTCCTCCCCTCTCATGTAACAAACGTGCGTGGCCTTGTTACCGCAGCACAGGTTAACAAGCACTGGCACAAGTTCATTCACTGAGCTGAAACACACTGAAAATAAAGGATAACACATTCTACAGGCACTTCTTCTGGACAACTAAATTAGCCAGAGTTGATCAAAAAAAAAATCCTCTATACAGGCATTTTTTTGGGGAAGTCACCAATTGTATCAGCCACTCATTTTTTTCTAAAACACCTTGTCATGACCGTACGCTATAAGTCCACCCAATTCCACTCAACACCTCCTGCACAGCTGGAAACACGCCGAGCATCACTGTGACACAGATACATCCGACGTGCACGTTTATCGCAACCCAGTTCGAAACTTTCTCAATTATTCATCAATGTGAAAATTGTGTTTGTCTCATGTGGAACCGCACGGTTTTCCCTCCCGCGACACGCAGGTATTGTTTGGCCCCTCTCCAGGAGCCACCGCCGTCACTCCTTTGCCAATTTCTCAGCTGACACGCCGGCGTTCAGGAATCCCATTTCCCTCCTGATAGTTTGGAGAGCCCTGATTTGTCTTAATCTGAGACCATTTGTAAGACAGAAGACTGGGATAAATTATAAATTGTGTATGACAGAGTCAACCCCCCACACACACAGACACACACGTACACACACAAACAACTGGAGCTGGTGAACAAATGGTTTGCTTTAAATAAAATTTTCTTTATGATTGCATTATCAAATCATGACATGTATATTCACAGTAGAAATGAAGAAGGAGTGAAGTAGTGAAGAATGAAAACAGCTCGTCTGCTGTGATGGCTTCACAAATGTGACGCTCTGTGTCAGCTCAAAGTCAAAATGAAGGCTTGTTCAAAAATGTTTAGTTGCGTCTCAGTGTTACCTCATGAACAATTCAGTCTGGGAACTTTAAATGTTTGTAAAAGTTCATCAAAGAGCTCATGTGTAATATTTAATGCCATATGATATAGCTTTTAATCACCCATAGTTTAAAGTTTCTACTGTAGCTCGGAAACTTTCAGATGGAAGATGAGATTAATCAAAACTGCTGTGATGTCATGATGTGAGAAAGAAACTGATGATTATTTCTTTTTGAAGAAGAAAGGCCTGAAAAAAATGCTTGAATATGTGTTTAAACATTCAACATTTTATTTGATTGGTTTGTCATGTGCAACACTTAGTGATTTTTTTTAAATCTATGTATAAAAAATACCTTCAGGCAGTGAAGAGTGGATGTTGTTCCACTGAAAATAATGATGCAAAAGTGTTTATTATTGTGTCTCTTAAAAATATGATTAAACAGAGTTAAATAGAATTGTTTGCTTTATTTAATTACAAATGTAATTAAAAGTTAAAAAATGTAAATAACAAAGTTTGAACTGTTTTAGATTTATTTTAAAATGTTTTCTGAAAATTTTAGTAATTTTTTTCAGTGTCTCCCTACTTTTCAGTGTTTTCTTTCTTTTTTTTTATATCCCAGATGCCTTTCCTGATGCAACCTGGACTCGAACCTGCAGCCTCAGGATTATGAAACCAGGACACTGACCACTGAGCTACTGCAACCCTAACTAGTACCCTGAAAAATACAGATTTTTTTTTTACTTCGTGTGAGGCTTTTGCATCTTAAGACTGACAAAGAAACATAAAGTGACCTTTTTCAAATAATTTTGATGCATGTTGGGTATTAAATTGTAACATTCTTATATGATCTTTTGTGAGTTCTGTTCATTCACAACCTGTAAAAAAACGATGGAATGGCCTAAATAAATGATCAGTGATGCTAAAGACTCTCTCATAAAACAATATTCATCTATTTTATGCTCCGAAATTTCCATTCTAGTTTCTCTTTGTAATTGAGATTCGTTTTGCAGCAACTAAATTAGTTTGAATAGTATAATTTGTAAATATGTTAATTAACCCTTTATTCCACCTCCTTTTTCAGAGGTAACAGAGCCAAATGAAATTCAAACTTACCTGCGAGGCAGTCGCAGGACCTGTCTACGAATTAGGGCAAATAAAAACACTCCTGCACAGTTTACTTTTTTTGCACACTCAGTTGTTTTTAGTTAGGCGAGGGTCTTAATTGCGTTGTCGCAAACTGCCACAGGACATTTGGGTTTAGGATCCTATGCAAGCCTCTAATGTGTGTAAAACCTGCGAAAGGAAAACCACAGGAAAAGGATGCCCACCAATGCTCCTTAATTTAAAGAGAGATTATTAAAGGAGTTGCTAGATTCGCAGTTTGTTCTCCCTTAGGGTTGTATTAATAATCTTAGAGAAACAGGGTTGTCTGTGGAGATCTGCCCTTCTGAAAGGCCGACAAAACTTAAAAGGCTTGTCTTAAAAGACCACTGATGAGCTGCTGTTACCTGTCGTCTATAATTTACCTTTAGCTTCGTGTGGATTAAATGTTAAAATAGAGTTTAACTCTGCAGTGTAAAACGCTGCTCTGACTCGTGGATTTTAAACTGCTAACGAAAATGGCCTCTGGTTGAGAGAGGAGAAGGAAATGTTAAAGCAGTCCTGGTTTCATATTAAGATGCATTGAGGATTTTTAAAAAAATGAGGGAGGAGGAAAACGTCCAGCAGCTTCAAATGTTTTGATGTTCCACGCATCACAGCAGTGTAGGAGAAAGTTTACACTCTTTTTTTATTTCCAGATACCATAAAATTGGGATAAAAAAACTTTAAATAGTAGACATAAGAAAGAAACCTGATCTAAAATGCAAATGATCAAATCACCAAAATGGCCATGGTTCATGGCACGCACACACACACACACACACACACACACACACACACACACACAC
>NW_013952733.1:254639-256978 GCF_001266775.1 Austrofundulus limnaeus
CACACACACACACACACACACACACACACACACACACACACACACACACACACACACACATAGAGATACGTGCAAAAAACAACTTATAAACTTGTTTTAATGATGATGAACATGGATTTTAATGTAATGAGCAAAATATTCATTCATTTTGAAGTGTAACACAAACTTCAGACTCTCACTTTGTGGTTGGCAACACTAATTGAAACAGGAAATGTTGACTCTGTCAGTGTAGACCTCATATTCTCATTTTGTGTTTTTTTTTCTAAAAACAATTGTGCTTTATTACTTAATGATGTACTTTTGTTAAGCATATTGATCCTATAAAACACATTTGTGCAACTACAGGATAAAGTTACAGCTCATTAATGTATTTCTCCTAATTATAATGTTAAACAATAATATGTATAAAAAGTTGTCAAAAATTATTTAGGTCATCTGTGCTAAAATGTACACAATTATTTTAAAGTCTTATTAATTGCTACTTATTTTTTTGAACGCCACTGAACGAACTTAATATTAAATGATTTCTAGTTTGTTGCTAAGGGATTTCAAATTGCTGTTTTAATTTGAAATCACTAATTTCTTAATTATATCATTACAACCGTGGGCTTATGTTCTGTTGTCTAACAGGCAAGCGAGATGGGAAGTTATGTTCATACAGCATAGTTTCTGTTGTGATCATGACAGTGATTGTGATGCACCGTAACACGCTGTTCTCAAGCCTTCTGCCCCGGTGTCAGGTTTGACTCAATGATGTGAATAAGTCTGTGATTTTTCCCCCCTTTTTTTATTCCCTGGACAAAAAAGGGGAAAGATCTAAACCTTTTCTCTTCCACTAAATTTACATCTTCTGCTCATTTCTCCTGCTTTCTTATCAAGAGAATTCTAATGAAGGGCAGAGTTGGGTATCTTCAGGGATACAAGAGGACCTGAAGACAGGAGAGAATGCAACCACAGATGGCTAGAAATTTCCATAAAAGTACAATCAGGTTGGAATTTTAAAAGTGAATGTTTAAGTAGTCTAAGAGATGGGCTTTGATTTGCACTCTGATCAAACCCGAGACATCTCATTCGGAGAATAATGATTTTTTTCTTCCTCCCCCTTAATTTTTCTGTTTCTGTCTCATCTGTGAGCTTACAGGTAGAGCAAAGCCCAGTGGTATTGTTCTCCCTCCAGTGGTAGAGCACCAAAGCCTTTCTTCTGCTGGATTAGACATGGCCAAAAAGAATGGCAAATGCAGATATGCTGTGTTATTAAAGCTTAGCAACATAGTGAAGATCCAGACTCAGAATGTATTTCATATCCCTGCCAACTAGTAGATAAATATGTATTTTTATACATTTTCATTTGAAATGTTGGGAGTAAACAGTCTTGGATTTGTGATCCAGTGCCTATAAAGATGCGGCTGAATGTGAAATGTCTTTTGTTTTTTGTAGAAAGGAATAATGAACAATGGTGCTGATCAAGGATCAAAATGAGTTGGGTTATCTGGGCCTTGATTGTTTTTATGCAGCCTTTGATAACTTATTCAGTTAAAAGGAAGACACAATGTTCTTTCACCAAAGAACATTTAGCTATGTTCCATTTTGTTCAAATATTAACAATAAGTTGCTCAGTACTATAGCATCACATTAGGAAGAGGAAGTTAGGAAGTTATTTTCCCAGCTGATGCCTTTCTGTGTGGCATGTATGATCTGTCCATGCATGTGTCTACCTTGAGTGACAGGCCATAACCCCAAATATGAACTATACATGGGGTTAAAGAAACCACACCCCAGGTATACTATGGCCTTGCCAAATGTATACTCAGGCCAGACATGGATGAGAGTATTCTGGCCTGGATGAATCCAGCATGTTTTAAACCCCTGTGTATAGCTTGAACAAGTGCAGTTTATCCCCGAGGTAAGCACTGACCTCGGCCAAACTATACCTGGGTTTAATGTGGGCAGGGATTAATTTGACCTGTGACTTTGATTTCTTAAAGGGCCAATATTATGTGTTTCTCAGGCATACGTTTAAATACTATACCATAATAAAGTATCTATGTCACCTTTAGTTGTTATTAAAATGCTGTTTTTCTGTGTGAATAGAAAATAAACATAATTTCTCATCACTTCCTCTTCTAAACGCCTTGAAATTGGCCTCTGTCTCTTTAAGAACCACCTTCTGCTTCTGTCCCGTCACATTTCAGTGCAGTTTACTTGGCATCTGAAAATATACTTCCTCAAAGGTATTTTGAATCTGAAAAGAGCTTCACTGAGTGACCAGCAGTAAGAGCAGCAGACAGCTTCACTTTCAGTTTGCTTTGTTACTGCCAAGAGCCTGCAGGAGTCATGGG
>NW_013952733.1:264452-267979 GCF_001266775.1 Austrofundulus limnaeus
CCCTCGGATTCTGTCTTCACCTCACGGACCAATTAACCCAGCAACGCACAGCAGCGACGACGTCACTCAGCTTCGGACTGTCAACAGCGCTTCTGTATGGAACACTCTTACGAACACCAGGTCAGTGGTTTTATTTTTCTCATTCGAATTAAACCCTGACCTTGATAACAGTTGTTCTCTGTGTCCAGAGCTACCAGTCCCTCCTGACGTCCAGATCCAGAACCTCACCACTACCTTGTACTTTCAAAATAAAACCTGTAAAACTGTTTTTGAGTTTGGTATTTTATCAGAGTTCAAAAACCCAGTCATATCACCACAGGTGGCTTTATTTTTTTTAAAAGGGGTGTATTATGCAAACTCAACTTTTTTGTTATAATGTAATTTCCTCATCAAAAACAAATCTAGAGTGTTGCTTTGAGTCATTTATACATATTTGAGAAATCACTGAATCGCCTGTGGTAGCCATTTGGTGCTGTCTAATTGCTTGCTGGTACAAAGCACCGCCTATTTGTACAAAGCTCCTCCCTGGAGCTCCGTCTGAAGCTGAGCTTCCACCCCACAGAGCTCCCCCCACCAAAGCATTGTAGTGAAGACGTGCTGAAGTGGGAATGTCAAAAACAGTAAAAAGTTCTTAAAAAGACAGAGGCCAGTTTTTTTGTTTCAAACTATATTATTTCTTAAAAAAACTAAATGAATTCTATGTACAATAAAAAATGAAAATACAAATACAATAAAATAAAAGGCAGCAGAGAGAAGAAACAATTAATGTCTGCCCCTTTTTTCCTATACCTTCCTATAAATATACCTTAACATTTGCCTGGAATTTGACTCGTAAAAAAACTCGTCTTCTTTTCTTTTATTTTTTATTTTTTGATGATTACTAAGATGTTACACTACAAAGCTAAGCGTGTTCAGCCAGACTGACTAAACACATTTCACCTAAGGAATTTTGATAAAAAGGAAACTTTTGAAACTATGGGGCTGGTTCTGTACATCGTTTATGTCTACACATATTTGGTCTCAAATATGACCTGTCAGAGATGTATGTTTTTGCTGCAAGCTATTACTCTTTTATGGTCCTTTTTTTTTTTTGGAGAGAAAGTTCTTGACCAATTATTTTTGGACAGATGCAGGGATGCAGAATGACCAGAAGCATCAGGACTTTTTTTTTTTCAGAGGATGCCTAAGGTAAGGGGAGAATGGCCAGAGGCTACAACAGTCCTCTCGGGACACTGAGGGCTTATAAACTGGGAAACTGACATATCTCATCTATTACTTTTCCTAAGTAAACCTTTCAAAACCTTGACAGTGTTCTCAATGTTTTCCCAACCTGTACATATTTAGCATTATATGAATTTAAAGTCATTTTTGAAGTATTGACCTTGTACAAAGTTGTGCATAATCTCCGATCCAATAATAATTGAAAGGGCTCAAACAACCTCCTCATTTACAAGCTTTTATACATTTTTTATCCCACCTTATGTTATTTTTATGCATTCAACTTTTATAAATCAATGCGCTGCACAAAAACAAAATGCATTTGATTGCATCAAACGCTTCCTGTACAAAGCTCTCTTTACCCACGCTAATCAAGGTCAAGCTAGCCAAACCTGAGTTTAGTTGTGTCATTGAAGTGAACTGATATGAGAAAATGAAAAAGCCACTCTTCCTGCTATCATGCAAGCTCCCTTGATGATAGACTCTCCTGAACCAAAAAAGCCTTGCAGGATGCCTCCAGAAATGTTCCCTCTGTCACAGCGATGCTAGTCAGTCCTCCTCCTCACAAGGTCAACATGTTTGAAAGCTGTCACCTCCACTTAGAGCCAGAGAAAGCAACAAAAATTGCCTTGTAGCTTCCTCCCAACCTTAGCACAGACATACTGTATGTGTGTCATATGTTTAACAGAGCTGTGATGTAAATACCCCTACGTATACTTTTTGACTACATCACACTAAATAATGCATAGGCTAGAAAGGTACATAAAGAATCACTAACAATTTTGAACTGTGCTGCTAATATGTATTGTTTATGTGCAGGAACCACACAGAACATAGGTGTTCTCAAACTTTATAAACAAATGACCAAATCTGATTTTCAGATTAGATCAAAAATCCAGAGCACCTTCCAAAAAATAATGAAAATAAATAAATAATAATGATAATAATAATAATAAAAATATTTACAAATGTATAAAAATGCCCATGAATACATGTTTCTTTAAGTTTTGACAGTAAAACTTAACATAGACTGTAGTTTTATAAGGGTTTTCTATTTAAACATTAATAGCTTAAATAGAAATCTCTAAACACAAAATGTCTTTTTTTACACAAGTATAAACATATTAAACAAGCTAAACTTAAATACAACGAGAATCTGTAACTTCCTGTCAACTAAATGTTCCGTATGGCATGAGGCAAATAAAATGCAGAGTAATGCGTGAAAAATGGCACTCCTGTTTTGAAAAACTCCTTAAACCTCAGTACAAAAGATACCGTCGCCAGACAGAGGAACTGACTGAATGTTTATTTGGCAATCAGATAATAGACAGAGAGATATATGAGCCTTTTTTATCACATTTATTTACTGAGATTGCATAAACCCAAACAATATGAAGACAAAATAAATGCATATTTTCTTTCTACTGATCACTGAAAAATAGTTTTTCATATTCTTTTATTTGAAAACTTCAAGTAACTCCATGGCCATGTGTCATAACACCTTCTCTGTATTATTTTTTTTTTACTAGGCTGAAGCTGCAGACTGCTTTGGGGCTAACCTTTTCTTTACATAGCAAATGGAAAACAAACTCAGACAGCTTGTGATGTGAAGAGTTGTAGCATTGATTGCTGCTACTACATTAACTGTCTACAAAATATAAGATAAATAATTAGTTTTTTGCATGTATTTCCAACTTCTTGTTGTTTAGGTTTGTGGCACTAAAAAAATCTAATCAGCATCATGTGATAACTAGTTTTATATATTTATTTATTTATTGTACCAAGAAAGACAAAATGTGATAAAAACAAAGTAAAATTAACTCAGATTTGAAGTTTTAACTGTTTGTGAGAAGAGGGAGGTATTGCTATTCAAATTTAACAAAGTCAGATATAATTTTTAAATTTCATTGAACGTGGTCAGTTCCATCAATATTTAGTCTTTTTGCCACCACCTTTACTTCTTCTACTGATAAATGTAAGTGGAGGTTAGAGTACAAGGAGACACCACATCTCCCAGTGATGCTAATTATCCATGTTTGCTATTTGAGTAGCTTGAAGGCATTCTGGTTAGTTTTACCTGACAAAATAAATAAATGATTTTCATAAAAGTATAATGCCAGTTCTGACCTTTTCTGCATGTTAGCAAAGTTATGGTGGATCAAACAGCACTTTTGTTCTCATTTAAAAAAAAAATCACTTTTCAGCAAAGAGTGATATTTGCCAGTAGTACTTTGTGAGTTTTTTCAGTTGGACCTTTTTTTTTCAGTTGGACCTTTTTAAATTTATTTCACTCAAAAAAACAAATATAT
>NW_013952733.1:268024-271905 GCF_001266775.1 Austrofundulus limnaeus
TATATATACAATAATAAAAAAGAAACATTTTGAATGAAAAGGTTGCAGAGTAACGGAAGATATGTTGTCATAACTGACCATTATTTAAAAAATAATAATTTCAAACTTACAACAAACTTAACCTTGAACAATTTTCTAATTTACACACAAACAAACAAACAAACAAACAAACAAACAAACAAACAAACAAACAAACAAACAAACAAACAAACAAACAAACATCCAGTGTCTTTTATTCTGCCAGCTCCTATTTGTTCTGTGAGTGAAGACTGTGGTGTGCAGATTAGGTCTAAGACATAAAATCACTTGAAGAACTTGTGGAAGAAAAAAAATAGTAAAACATGATGTGCTGTAGGTGATACGTGTTTTTTTTTTGCATGTTTTTATTCAAGTGAATAACTCCTTCATGCATCAACTCCAAAGCAAACAGCAAGTCAATTTCACTATGTATTTAAATTGAATGGAAAATTAAAGGAATTTGGAAAAATTAAGCAAAATCTTAAATATATGACAAACAGAATTTTATAAACAGAGATAAAAAACTAAGTTGCAGAAGATTCCAAAATTCACAAAATAAAGAAAACCTTCAAATCATTTCTAAAGAATTTCTAATCTTGCAAATGACTTTTTTGTCCTGCAGTTTGACCTACCTATCACATAAGGACTTGTAATCCACTCTCTAACAACTGCACTACAAAATCTGCCCAAAGGTAAATAGAATAAATGTAAAGCTTATTTATTTTTGTGGAATGGGCTCTCATATGAGTTTGATAAGTAAGCTCTGTAGATTTATTTATCGGTGGGTAAAATTGTTACTTTGGACTGACTTGGATTACCCTAAGCTTTCCATTTAGCTCTGTTTCTACAGGCTCTGGCTGCTGAGGGGCATGACATCACCTCTTGTCTTAATTTCATTGTAAACAATGGGGTCAGTAAGGTGCATTAAATCTTATTTTACTGTTGTTTTACTTTTGGCTGCTCTCTTCTGTAGGGGTGGTCACAGCAAAGAAAGTCACATGAAATGTGTGACAATTGTTTTATACTGATGTCCTTCCTGACAAAACCTGGGCTCAAATTTTCAGCCTTAGGTTTACAAGATTGCAGCACTGATCACTTGGCTACTGCAGTCTTATGGCACATTGTACTGTATTAAACAGTATTGTAATATATTGTATTATACCAATTTATTGCTTCTATCAATAACTTTGTATTTTTTATCTTGTCCTAAAGCAGACATTCTTGGTCTGTTTATTTTATGTTTCTTGGTGGTTTTCATTATTTTCCACCATTCTGCTTCAGATCTCCTCATGCTAAAGAGTATTTTCACAGTCAGTGGTTCACATGTGCATACTGAAAACATCAAACTGAACCACAGTGATGTTTTCTCTTCCTTTTTCACTTATAGATGTATTTCCATCACTCACCGTGAAGTGTCTGTGTGTTTGCCTGTACTGTTAGCAAATATTGCATGAATCACTTAACATGTTTAAATTAAATGGCAAAAAGTAATCAATAAAATACTCAATCAAAAACGAATTACTTTTTGGAGTCAACCCAATTCAAGATGGCTGCCACAGACAAACACCAATGAATTTTGCAGATATTGAGCAGACATTTGACTTGGTAGCTGAGGCTGATCCCTACCTTTGACGCTGATGTCTTAAAGAAAAGAAAAATCCATTTCATTTTCTGTACTTTAATAAAATAATGAGAAATTTTTGCCCCCACTCTCTTCACCCAATGAAAAAGAGAAAAATGACAGATTATGTGCCTTAAAGGACACCAGATGTGATGGTGAAGAACACTTCTTCACTTCAGTAAAATTTTTCTCAGTGACTTCTACTGATGCTTGGCCAGGCCTCAGAGTGTTCCCCAAGAGGCCCACATTTACGTCACCTGTCTGTCCGTCTGCCTGCCTGTCTGTCACTCTTTCTTTCTCTGACTCTGAGGCTCACTTTATTGTGTCTGTCAGCTGTGAGCTGCGGTGATTTAGCTTTTTCTCGCTGTCACCTCTCTGTCAGACCCTGACCGATAAAGCACCAGCACTAGGTTCCTTTCTTCAGCTCCGTTGGCTGTTCCTGGACGCTGTTCCTCCACTAATTAGCTCTTCAGAGATTTCTCTGCATGGAAACTGGTGGTTGGTGGTGATGGGGTAAGAGAGGAAACAGAAGGGCAGCTTAGAGAGGAGCGAGTTGTACTAGGTACACCTATGACAGTCCACTGACATGGATGGATGGATGGATGGATGGATGGATGGATGGATGGATGGATGGATGGATGGATGGATGGATGGATGGATGGATGCTCTTTTATACAGCCAACCAATTGTTTCACTAATGTCCTGCTTCTGTCAGGCCAATATGACCACAGCAGGTCTTCAGATGATTATCATGTTGGCAGGGGCTTCTACATGAAAAGACCCCTGTTTCTTTGTCTTCAGGTGTGTAAATATTGTGCTAGTGGAATATGAAAGTAGCACAACTATAAGGTACAAAAACATAGGGAAAAAGATCAAGAGTGGGTCTCACATCAAGGAGGACCCCGAGGATGTCTTTGTTGTCAACTTCAGAAGGGGGAAGAGAGCAGCAGAGGAGGAAACTGGCAGAAGGGGGAAAAGATGCCAGAGAGAGCTCAAAGGATTCGGTCTGGGCAAGGTGATCGGTATTCCTCGGCAGTCTGCCTTCTGGCTCAGATCAGTGGGAGTGAGCTGGCAGCCAAGCCAGAGGGCATAACAGCACAAACACACCTTCAGCAATACACTGCTAGAGGCACGGCTTCACAATCTGCAGAGGCGGGGAGTCGGAGGGAGCGATGGGAGGAAGAGCAGCCGAAAATAAATACACCGTAATTATCCTCAGATCATCAACTGTTGACATCCATTGTAAGCATGTGCATGTGCGAAGCCCTAACGCATCACCTGTTGTGTCAAAACAGTACTTCATTAGACGAGACTGTGCTGTGACTCATGTGCAGTGATGGTGTAAAGGTCGCCGCTCAGGCAGAATCAGCGTTGGGCCAGTGATGTCATGTGTACTCACATCCTCACCTCACTCAATCTAAAATTCTCAATGTGTGAAATGTGAACACGGTTTTGACCCCATTCAAGATTTCTGCTCTGGGACACATGCCTGACACCCTCCTCTTCTGAGACACCCACATGGCTGCAGTTTATGTTCTATTACTGCGCTAAACAAGTGCCTGATGGGTGGGCAGAACCAGGAAGGTTTGCGCCAATGAAGAGTTCACGCACACACACACACACACAAAACGTTGTGACAGGTAACAGATGTCTTGGCAAGGGCCACCTGTCTCCCTGGATGACCTCTTCCCCACACACTTACAAACTCACCCATGCATATTCACGTTACACTTGGTTATGATTTGCATCCCAAGCATTACACATCCCAAAACGCCTGCCATTTGGCTTGCAAAAAAAGTTCATTAGTGCCAAACTCACACACATAAAACTTACATTAAATAATTTACTTGAAAATGGCTGAAAAATAAGAGGTTTTTAAAGGTCTATTACATTTTTATGGAGACATTACAAATAAGAGCCCAAGAAACTATTAAGTCAAACTGAAATTGTTTTAATTAAATGAAATGAGATCATGTAAAAAAAAAGCTATGAACAAATAATATATTTTCTATTGAAAATGGCTTTTTGAACAAACTGAAGAAACAAAGTTTCAATCTGACCATGATGGCTAGTTTTGGTTGCAACTCATCAGTCTAGTCAGTTTTCAAAACTGAGGTTGATCAGTAAGCTATCTGCTACTACGGAGGTAAAATACCTCCACATGCTACAGGTAAGATATTATTTGTTCAAAATCTTGCCACTGCATCCCACTTCCAAAGATTTGGCCTTTCCCTTTATGAGA
>NW_013952733.1:271990-274358 GCF_001266775.1 Austrofundulus limnaeus
GTTTTAAACTCGTATTTTTACCTGATCAGTTAATGTAGTTTGTTATTATATTTATTTCTTTCAGTCCATCTGTCCATCCATCCATTTCCTTTGCCTGCTTTTATATGCAGGGTCATAGGAAAGCGGTATCCGTAAACATTGCTTTCCTTTTTCCCTGAAATCAAGAATGATACAAAAAAAGTCCTTCATGTATATGCTGGTTTTGTTTTATTAGATATCAAACTTCTGACTTTGGACAAATGTAAAGATTAAATTCTGAAAGAACTCCTAAATCCCCCCGTTTCATTATTCATCCCACATATAATTTCACACTTAAGAATCAGAGAAACAGACCTTGAGTTCATGTTTGGAGCTCCGTGTAAAGAAACTAATTTGAGAGCTATGGATCCATTTTTGATGCGCCAAAACCAATACTCCCTTAATGATGAATAATCTTCATTATTATTCTATATCCCTGATAATGTAGTGTTGTAGCTGATCAATACGACTCCATCCCAAACCTTCGTAAAATCCGTGGAGACTTTCAAGAAGACCGCTCTTCAAGGCTGCATTGAAATCAAAAAGTAAAATCTGATGTTTCCCGTCTGCTTTCCAACCTCTTGAGATCATAACCATCCTTTATCCTTTGGATGGGAAAAAAAAGAGAAAAGTTATTGCCATTTTAATTACATGAATTGTGTGTATGTGTGGTACCTTACTGGACTCCCCTAGAATTCCCTGCTACCCAAGGTCAATGCATTCATGTCACTGAAATAAATAAAGAACTGCAAGAAACAATTAGCAATGCATCAATAGTCAGATCAATAATGATGTTGGTAATTATCACTTTTGGGATAGGGGAGATGGTCTTTCCTTATTGATGCGCTCTAATTCACGGGGATAACCTCAGGGCCTGCAGAATAAATCAAAACACATCAAGGTAAAGCACATTCTCTATTCCTTTATGACAAAAGTAAATTAATACTGCCTTGTGAGGTAAAAATATAAAAGCTGAACTCAGCTTGTATGGAAGAGGTGTTAAAGTTGTTGTGAAACTTTTTTAAAGTTTTAATTTGGTCAGAGACTTTTGATGTATAAAATCTATAAAATGTTCTATAAAATGTTTAAATCTAACAAACAATTATTTTTGGATAATTTTATGTACACTGGCACTTTTGAAATCGCATACAATCATTTATTGTTTAAAAAATAAAAACAAAACATTTAAAGTTAAATTACAGCCTGATAAACAGAAAATAGTTACTGCAGTTATGGTGCTTTTCACCAAACACAAACTCTATGTTTCAGTGAATTGAGCTTGACTTGATATGAAGCCCTGAATGTTTCAGAGAAATGGGATAATTGAAAAAAAAAGTCTAATTTTCTGGACAGTTTTGCCGAACCTCTAGTCCTTTAGGACCTGTAAACAGGTGTAAAGATGGGACAGATCTGAAGTTATTCATTGTTACTTTTTATATTTGAAGCATTTTTCATCAACATTTTGACATTGTTTCTTTGACTCACCTTTGCTTTTTATTAAATCTTCTTATGTTGTTGTGCTTCAAATGCTAATTTTGCCATCTTTATAACATGTTTGTAAAAAGACTTGCTTCTTTGTCATTTAAAATGTTTCTATGCAGATGTAGCCATTTTAAATAGGAATCACAATTCACACTAGAGTTTGTTCTCTGTCCATCCTTCTTCTCTTGAAAAGAAAGAAATAAAATGAAAAAAACTGTAACTCTGCCCCACTGCTTGCTATAACAAAGAATTGTATCTGAATCAGAATTGTGCTGAGGCATTAAAGTACTGTATGTCTCATCATCCTACTGCCTTTCCTGCTCTTTATTTTTCTGTTTAACATTTTTTCTTCCACCTGCAGAGGCTAAGAAAAACCTGACATTCATCTCTCACTATAATCGATTATGTTGCTGCTTTGTATGATGATAATATAAAACTGAAAAGGAAATGATTAATGAGTCTAAACAAAGTTCTGTGAGAAAGATGATAATTTTACAGTTAATCAGAATCAATCTTTTTTTTTATTTTTCATAACCTAGGCTCACTGTTAAGTTTGAATTTCCTTTAAATAGTTGGATTAGCATTTTTAAGGTTTAAATAAAGTGGGTATTTGTCATTTGCTTCTGTGAGTTAATAATCAATAGAAACACAAAGAGGTCCTTAAAAATCCATGGACTCAAAAAAAGATGCAGCAGCAACGGAGGATAGTGTTGGCTTCATCGTTTTATCTAAACACGACTTGTCTTTTCCAATCAGAGTGGTCATGGCTGCACTGGTGACATAGAAGAGGGTCCTAAAGACCCTGAGTTCAGACGAATCACCGTCTTTTCCATTTTGTTTAGGAAAATCTCCAAGGAGGGTTCAGAGT
>NW_013952733.1:274385-280445 GCF_001266775.1 Austrofundulus limnaeus
GTTGTATATATAGCTTAATTAATCTTAATTAATACAACTAAGTTGTCCAGTTTGCTGTTGCTAAATGAATTCACTAGAGGGAGCAAACACTTCAGTCTTTATTTTTTTATTTTTTTAAATCAAGGCTTTCTCTTTGCAAGAACTCACATTTTAATTATTTGTATATTTGAGATAATAATGTGTTTTCGTTGTCCAAAGTGTTTGTGCAAGAAGACTGACTTTTTGCAAACTTCATCCTGGAATCAGAACATTTAGATTCAGAAACATTTTTATTCCATAGGCTCCACAAGTCAACATCCGAGCCTTCCAAAGAGCAACAAGATCTTCGTTCAATTTTGCATGCCGAGTTAATTTAATCAGTCGATTTAGTGTTTGTTTGTCCAAACTTGTGATGTTTGTTGATTGCTGACGACATGAATGAATCATAAAAAGACACTTCAGAAGTTTCTTCTCTGAGGAACTCGTCTGTCCGCCTACAGAGGGGCTGGTGATGCATTTTTCACTTTCTGCTGAATAATTAGACATATCGATGAATATTAACAATTAAGTCCTTTAAATGTCTCATTTTATCTGCTGCCAGATAAAGACTGCTGTTTTCT
Source organism: Austrofundulus limnaeus (assembly GCF_001266775.1). Taxonomy (NCBI): domain Eukaryota; kingdom Metazoa; phylum Chordata; class Actinopteri; order Cyprinodontiformes; family Rivulidae; genus Austrofundulus; species Austrofundulus limnaeus. The sequence continues at coordinate 274,985 of NW_013952733.1, forward strand.
TTTTTTAGTGGATTAATTTCTGAGATGCTTCCTGCAGAAACATCTAAGATCTACCCAGAAGGCTGCTCTCTGTTTGCTCCAAGTTCTTGGCTTCCACCCCCTACCCTTAAAAAAAAAGCAAGCATCCCTCAACTAGCACCCACTCTGCCACTTTCCACCCCCCCCCCCCCCCCCCCCCATCTCTTCATATTTTTCCCCTTCTTTTTGCTTGTTTGATATGTTTCATTCCACCCTACCACCACCACATTCAAAGACTTATACAATATACATGCTCCATCTGGTCAAACTTGGTGAACTTAAATATACCTGTCAAGTGCAACTTTAAAGTTTCCCCCCGCAACCTCTTCTGGGTCTCGCCCAATCCACCAAGGCTTTAATTAAAAAGCAGCCCCAGTTCCAGGATGTGCTTCTAAATGAGGGAGTTTGCGCTGGCAGAGACGAGGAGCTGGGGTCTTGCAGTGGGACCCGGCTTGTGGCTTTCATCACTTCCACTCTGCGGCTCTGAAGTTCCGGAGAGGCATCTGTCTGACTTGAATTGGAAGGATGGAGAGAAGAACAGCGAGAGAAATGGAGAGAGAGAAGAAATTGAGGAAGCGAGATGGAGTTGAGTGAGAGAAAAGGGGGGTGTGGTGGGGTTTGCAGGCGATGTGGGGGCAGCTTTTGTTCTGAGTGTGGAGAGGAAAAAAGAAGCGCTAAAGGAGGACTCTTTTTTCTTTTAGCTTTCATGAAAAAGTTTGTGAAGAGTTTGAGTGATCATCTGTTAGTGTCAATTACTTTAGTTTAATTCTTTTCTAATTGACTTAATCAATTTAACATTACTGTTGTCATCATAACAACTTATATATGATTTCCCTAGTTTGACATAAAATGTCACCTTCTGAAATTTATGTTTTGAATATTAGTCAACATAAACATAAATGTGCAGTTTAGCTAAATTGGCAGCTTTTATTGGATTAATTAGTACAACTTCTTATAGCAGTTTATATGTTTATGCAGCATCAGTTTATACCAGCCGTGTGAATGTAATAGGTTTAACATTGCAAATATTTGTTTCTGGCACTCCTGACAATAAAAGCTATAAAAACAACTTTCTGTTTTATTCAGTGTTGTGTCTATTTTATTAAAAATTACAGATTTGTACTTGTGCTGCTTGACACTAGTAAAAGCCAAGCAACCATGACATCTAGTGGTTATTTCCATAAATCCAAAAACCATTAAAAATGGCTTTACATTCATTCAGAACATTTATTACCCAAATTAAAAAGCTTTCAAAAATGTTTGTGATGGATTTAGTTAAAATGAAAAAAAAAATAAATCAATGAGAATTGCTTGTGTGAAATTGAAAGTTTTTCCAAAGTGCAGTTTTGTTCTCTCCACAAAGGAAACAAGACAAGAACCAGAATACAGCATGTGTGCTCCACTCTTTCCATCAGCTGCTTCCTCCTGCAGGGGTTGCCACAATTAGTGAACTCACATTAAAGATTTGCTAAAAGCTTAATACGAAACATTCTTCCTGACACAACCTGGTCTCAAACACACAGCCTCAAGATTATAAGACCATAGAACTGTAATTCTGTTTATTATTCCCATGTTTTGTTTTATTTTTTTAATCAAAAGTTGTAAATGTTGCTTCGCTTTTAAAAGCTAATGGCCAAAAGGGTTGCTGCTGTAAGACAGTTTTGATTTAAACAGTTGAAGGCATTTTAACTTCTACCATTTTATGGCTTTTTATTGGACTTTTTGTTACATCATGAAACTCAAAAAAAGGGACATCATCAAGCTTCCTGAGCTGATTCTAGGCAGTGAGCCAAAGCTCGCTGAACTCTGCTCGAGGTTAGAAATTTCTCACGCATGTCTTTAACTGGTCTCCAAACATGCCTTTCACTCAAAGCCTGTGTCACTGTAATTTATTGCCAATAGCAGTATGCAAGAGCATTTCCAAAAAGTTTACAGTTCATCTGGGGCTCTGATCCTGAAAATTAAAGATACAAAAATAGGACAAGTTGTGCTGAGCAAATTGCCTAAATCACAGTCACAACTGACTTTAATACCTACGACAGGAAACTTATTTAGGATGCATATTTAGATTACAGACAGGGTTTGACCTGAATGGGCCTGTCTCAGTATCAATACCTATCAGCTGTTGGGAAAAGTACCAAAGATTCAAAGATCCAATTACTCATACATCAACATGTGCTGATACTCAGTTTCAGTGTAAACAGTCCTGATGCTCCTCTGTTGTTCTTGGATTTGTTTAAGTCAAATTCCCAGGTCACAAAAGAGGAGACTGTTTCTATTTCAGTGCAGTTTTTGGAAAGAAGAAAGGAAGGATTTGACCTGGTGTCGTTTCTTTTCTAAAATAAGCTGTACACACAGAAGAAAATTAATTTCAGATGGCAGTTTCTACTGCTGTAAACGTGTTTCTTCATCTCCTTTGATGCAACATTATCTACACAGTTATTAAGGTAAATAGCTTGATTGTACTTTACTTGAACTGCTTTGTTTGTTTGTTTGTTTGTTTGTTTGTTTGTTTGTTTGTTTGTTTGTTTGTTTGTTTGTTTGTTTGTTTGTTTGTTTGTTTGTTTGTTTGTTTGTTTGTTTGTTTGTTTGTTTGTTTTTTGTTGCCAATTTTCAAAGTTACATATGCAACTGCACATGGCTAAATAAACAAATTAATTCAAGATAAAAAAAACAGTTGATTCATCACCTTATCATGGTGGAGGAGTTTGTGTGCCTGAATGATCCTAGGAGCTACTGTCAGGGGAAATTTTAATTGCCCCTGGTAGGGTCTCTAATGGCAGATTGGTCCTAGGTGATAGGCCAGACAAATAACTATTTAACTTACTCATATGGACACAAAAGACCAAGGAACTCCGTGTCCCTTGCCTGGACGTGGGTAACCAGGGCCCCACCCTGGAGCCAGGCCTGGGGGAGGGGCTCCTCGGTAAGCACCTGGTGGCTGGGTCTCTACCCACGGAACCCGGCCAGGCTCAGCCCAAATGAGCTACATGGGTTTACCTTTCTGGTGGGCCCACCACCTGCATGAGGGGTCCATATGAGTCGGGCCAAAGGTGTGGACATTGGTGCTTTGACCATGGCCTATCAAATCTGGCTCTCTGGTGGAGAAGAAGCCTGAGCTTGTGCGTGAGGTTGAGAGGTACCAGCTAGATATAGTTGAGTTCATCTCAACTCACAGCATGGGCTTCGGAACTGATCTCCTTGAAAGAGTCTGGACTTTATTCTACTCTGGAGCTGCCCATGGTGAGAGGCGATGAGCTACTGTGGGTCTACTTTTGGCCCCCTGACTTGGTGCCTGTGTGTAGGAGTTTACCACAGTAGATAAGAGGGATGGGCTCTGATGGTCATCTGTGTTTATACACCAAATGATTGCTTGGAGTGCCCAGCCTTATTGAAGTTCTCAGCGAGGTTGCTGGAAGGTACTCCAGCTGGGGACCTTCTTATTTTACTGGGGGGACTTTAATGCCCATGTGGGTAACGACAGTGTGACCTGGAGAGGCGTGACTGGGAGAAACAGCCTTTTTGATCTGAAACTGAGCATTCTGTTGTTAGATTGCTGTGCTTGTCACAGTTTGTCCATCACAAACACCATGCTCGAACATAACGGTGTCCATAAGTGCACATGGCACCAGGACACCCTAGGTCATAGATCAATGAATGACTTTGTAGTCGTGTCGTTTGATCTGCAGCCACATATTTTGTTCACTCGGGTGAAGAGAGCTGAGCTGTCAACTGATCACCACCTGGTAGTAAGTTGGATCAGATGGCAGGGGAAGATGCCGGACAGACCCGGTAGACCCAAGCGTGTAGTGAGGGTTTGCTGGGAACACCTTGCAGAAGGTGACAGATCTCCTAGAATTGTGAGTTAAAGATCAGACAGATCTTTAACTCACAATTCTAGGAGAACTTCAACCACATCCCAGTTGAGGCGGTGAATATTGAGTCTGAGTGGGCCATGTTCCGCGCCTCACTTGTTGAAGTGGCTGCCTTGAGCTGTGGCCGCGAGGTTGTCGATACTTCTTGCGGTGGCCATCCTTGAACTCAGTGGTGGTAAGGGAGGCTGTCAAACTGAAGGAGTTCTATTGGGCCTTGTCGGCTGGCAGGACTCCGGAGCAGCTGGGGAGTATCGGCAGGCCAAGTGGGCCGCAGCCCTGGCTGTTTCTGAGGCAAAGTCTAAGATGTGGGAGGTGTGTCTATGTGAGTCCATGGTCCTCAATCAGAAAAGTGTAGATTTCTCTCTCTATGTTGGGGGTGAAGTTTTGCCTCAAGTGGAGAAGTTCAAGTATCTTGAAGTCTTGTTCATAAGTGAGGGAAGAATGGAACGGTGAGATTGATAGACAGCTTGGTGCAGCTGCCACAGTTTTGCGGACTCTGTACCAATCTGTTGTGATGAAGAGGGAGCTGAGCTGTAAGGCAAAACTCTATGTTTACCGATCAGTCTATGTTCCTACTCTCACCCATGGTCACAAACAGTTATATGGGAGAGACTCAGAGTAGAATCGCTGCCATCCCACATCGAGAGGAACCAATTGAGGTGGTATGAGCTGGTAAGGATGCCTCCTGGACGCCTCTCTAGGAAGGTGTTTCAGACATGTCCAACTGGGAAGAGACCCCACAGAAGATCCAGGATATGCTGGACAGACTATGTCTCTTGGTTGGCCTAGGAACACCTTGGAGTCCTCCCAGAAGATCTGGAAGAGGTGGCTGGGAAAAGAAAGGTCTGGGCTTCCCTGTTCAAGCTGCTGCCCCATGACCCGACTTCAAATAAAGCGGAACATGGATGGATGGATGGATGGATGGATGGATGGATGGATGGATGGATGGATGGATGGATGGATGGATGGAGTGTGGATTCCAGAAGATAATTGATGGATGGATTGAAAAAATTTGAAGTATTTTTCCCAGTTTATTATAAGTTTTTGCTACTATCGATTATACAAATAGCACTTGGTTCAGAGATCAGAGGGACAAAATTGCATTAATGTGTACTACTTTAATGCATGAATGACATTTAATCATCTCGTTCCATTTGATGTTTAATCTTTAACTATTTTTTCTTTTCTTTGACCAAACTCCAATCCGTTATCAAAGTGCTACCAAATGTAAAATTAGCAGGACTCTAAAAGCTGTAAGATCTTTTTGATTTTGTAAAACAGAAGGCAAAAAGCCAAGGCAAATTTTAGTTAGCATTTTTTGTGTAAGAACTTAATGCAAAATTATGTGTATATCTCTTAATTTCTGACATGTATGAACAGATAAAGAATTCCTCTAAAATGACAGGGGCAATAGCAATCATAAATAAATGATGACCATGTCGTCAGTTCATTTCTGATAAATGTTTTTTTTTCTTTTTCTTGTGATTACAGTGGTTTGCAAAAGTATTCATACCCCTTGAACTTTTCCATATTTTGTCACATTACAACCACAAACATAAATATATTTC
>NW_013952733.1:289675-294373 GCF_001266775.1 Austrofundulus limnaeus
GCTAAAAGATCAACAATATGCTACAAACAACATGACAAAGGCTGACATGCATAAAAGGGCTTGGACCCCGGTCATAACTGCTTTGCAGTTCTAGTTATGTTTGTGGTTGTAATGTGACAAAATATGGAAAAGTTCAAGGGGTATGAATACTTTTGCAAACCACTGTATATGTACTGTACACCTGTCCACTCATGCTTATTCTTTGTTCTTTATCTCATCTTCTTAAAGTATCCAAATTATCCTAAACCTTATTTAGTTGGTTTTATTTATAGATTTTGTTAGTTTTGGAAATAGGAAGTCCCCTTAAAAACGAATATCATGGTTTAAACTAATCTACTTCTTCGACACACAGGGGTCAAGCAGAATAGGATTAATCATAAACACATTACCAGTGTTTTTTCTAGCGTAATTAAAACACACCATGCTTGAACCATGGGAAGTCCTTTGAGGATTTATAAATGATGGTCCCTCCAGGTCAAAGAGGTGATTGTTTTTCTTGGACACATTTCATGAGACTGACTGTGCTCTCTCTGGGAATTGGGTTCTTTGGAAAAAGCTTAAAAAAAGGCAATACGGTTTGGAAGAAACAAGAAAAATGCTGACGAAAAGGAGCATGGAATAAAATGAAACATTGGCCTCAGAAGACATCCTATCAAGTCTTCTCAGGTTTCTCCCTTTATTTTTTGCTCCAAACTTGTAATATTCAGAAGCTATTAAATAGAAGAGGTTTTTGATTATTATTTTATTTTATCTGCTTTTTATTTAGTATTTTTATTATATACTGATCTCTCCCAGATTCTTCATGTCAACCTTAGAAGAAAATGTTATCAAGAAACTTGACTATTGCAGATGCCTCTAAATATTACTCATCCAAAATTCATGTCATTGTTGATTTTCTACTGGATCTTATCAACTGATGTCTGTTTGTTTTGCCCAAACTTGTTTTAAGTCAAACAAATATTGACAATGCCTAATTTTGAAATCTGTCTTATGTAGATGCTCTTGAAGTATCATCACTTATTCAGTGTTTGCACATTTCTTTATTTTCCTTTCTATTAACATAGAACATGTTAATCTTGATTGTCACTTATTACGTGACATGTGCTGCTGACCTCTTGACCAGGTCACCCTTGAAAAAGAGATCTTGATCTCAACAGGCTCTACCTGGTTAAATAAAGGTAATTGATTGATTGATTGATTGATTGATTGATTGATTGATTGATTGATTGATTGATTGATTGATTGATTGATTGATTGATATTTATAGATGGGTATGTGTGCTAACCGGCTCTGTTAGACCGTTGAACTGGCAACAGTTGTCACAGAGCTGAGTTGGTGAATGTGTGTGATGTTGGTGGAGGGGGATGTGAGCAGCACTTGATTCTAAGAGAAATACTGCAGCCATTGGCTAGTTTCACAGTAGCAGATGGAAAGTACTGCTAAAATTTCTATTGGACTGTGGTGATAGAATTAAAAAAAAGAAAGCTTTGGTTCTTAATTTTAATTTATTTTAAAGGAGACAAATCATGCTTTTTTTCATTTTGAAATCATTCAGTTTGGGTCTATATAAAGTGGAACTGCAGTGCTTTGGTCTGAATTCCTCTTTATTGTAACTCCACTAGCCCATCTTTTATCACTTTTCTGGGGTGTGGCTCAGATCAACTCATTTTGACGCTGTCTCTTTATATTATATATTTTTATTAAAGGACTGTATTTTGTGTGTGTGTGTGTGTGTGTGTGTGTGTGTGTGTGTGTGTGTGTGTGTGTGTGTGTGTGTGTGTGTGTGTGTGTGTGTGTGTGTGTGTGTGTGTGTGTGTGTGTGTGTGTGTGTGTGTGTTTTGATTCAACATTTGTAAAACACCTGAACTTGTGACCTGTCCAGAGAGTTTCTACTTATTTTTGAATTAACATGACTGAAGAAAAAAAAAGAGTTCAAAGCTATCATGCATTTTTCCATCATGCATCTTAATTTGGTTATTTTCCACAAACAACAAACCACCACGCCAACTTTTCTTCTGCTTTGTTTCATTCCGGGTGCCTGAACTCTTTGCCTTGAAGCGCTTACAAATGTTGAGTGCATTTGTTCCTCATATTCCTCCTTCTCTGGCTCTATTTGGATGCTCGCACTCATCTCCCTGAAACAGGGGATGTGAAACAGCTTTTTCTCAATAAATGGAACTGAGATCAGTGTGATGAGAAGAAAAAAAACTTCTATGGAAAATCCGAAATGGCTCATGACGAGAAGAAAGCAAACTCTGTGAAACATGTGGGTAGTTTGATGATGTTGATTTTAATCACTTTGGGTAAAATCACTTGATAAAAAAAATATTACACTAAATTATGTGGAGTTTATCATAAACATGTCTCTTTAAGTGTTATTTAGTCCAGTTTTGTATTAATTTCAAATATTATGAAGCTGAATTAGCCTGGCCCTTGCCTTCCTATGTAGTTCTGCTCAATTCTAGTTTCCCTTCACTGCTCCATCTGGGATTTTCCCCCATAGACAAAGGATTTCTTCGGGAGCATTTCATTCGGGCCAATCAGAGAACAGAATGTAGATTTTATGTGCAGTGTCTGCTTGTAATTTATTTCACCTGGGCCAATCAGCAAACAGAAGGCGGAGTTTTAACGACGTCGATTTTCTGTGCAGTGTCTACTAGTTAGTTTAGCAATGGTAGTGGAGGAAATGAATGAAGCCAGTCCGTGTTGATAAGGCTTCCAATTTAAATTAAATTTGTCTGACAAAGCCTGCAGCTTTCATTTACAGTTGTCTTGTTCAGCTCGGTACTTTTCTCCTCTCAGTAGAGTTGTTCGCAGCGCACGCAATTTCCGGTTAGCTTCTTAGCTTAGCCTCCTTCACAGTGGAGCTGGCACACATACTTCATGGCCAACTTATCCAATCGTTTTAAACTTCTGCAGAGGCCACGCCTCCAGCAAAAATTGTTTCTCTATAGCCGAGAGTCCAGACCCTCGTACGAAGCAAAGTAAAGGACAAGGGTCTGGTTTTTACCTGTGCTGAATGGTATTGGTGCAAAAAGTTTGAAATTTAAATTTTGCTGCAGTGAGTTGTAAAGTTTTTACACCAAACTTAAACGCTGCTTTTTAAAGGACTTATTTGAAAACAGACATGGGTAAAAATGGACCTCCTGCTGTTACGAAGCTTTGGGTGCATCCTCAGGTTAGACATATTGATGGCCAGAACCCATTTGAGCCAAGATCTCTAGCAGGCTCAGGTCATTATCCTGACTGTTGAAGCAAATCCAGCAGGTAGAGGTGGAGCTGCATGGCTGCAGGCTGCACTCTGATCCAGGACTTCTAAACATGTGATCCATTCTCCTCTGAGGGTCTCCAACCACAGGAAGCCTCTCACTGAGCAGCCCCACAGATCTCTGCCTTATGGCCTCAGAGCAACAAGCTCCTCCCAGTTTTGCTCACAAATACAATAAACAAGTAAATAAACATGCTAGCAAAAACGTAAGTTAAGGTTTTAAATAGGGTTTATACGGCAACAAAAATTAGATGAAATTGTGCCTGATGTATTGATCTTTTTTTTCCTATTCATGATGTCTGTGCTGTGTCTGTGAGTGGAGTCAGTTTATAGATTTTTTCATGTTGTTAGTTCAACAAGAAGAGATATAATCACATTTCCTTCAGCCGGACTGTGTAACTTTATATTTTATAGAGTAATGTTAAGAAGTATGTTCTAAAGCTTACATCCAGAGAACTGGAAGAATAAATCAGAAATGTATATTTTTAAATGATTTCATTCTAGGTTTATCTGTTCAATATTTGTGTGCAGTTTGTCTAGAATTGTTAAATAAAGCTCAAAATAACCTCACAAATATAATAAATTGCATTCACTGATACTTGCTTGCTGTGGTGACCTCTGCAGAAGGGAGCAACCAAAAGAAAAACTACGACAATATTTGACAAATGACACATGTTGTCCAACTCTCACCTTCATTCCCTATCCTCTGTTTTAAATGCATCAAATGGACATGGGGCAAGTTCATGAAAAATCATTTATACTTAAGAAAGATCCTACATTTTAGTTAGGGTATTCATAATTTTTATTTATTTATTGTATGTATAGTGAAGAATTTTTTTTTAAAAAATCAGTTTCTGATTGACATCACAAATGAAGCAGTAATGTGAAATAAAAAGTTTTCAAAACAAAACTTAACAGAGACAAACACCAAGGTGAACTCCATGGTGGAATCCCCTCCCCTATTATCCTCTCAAATAATTATCTTCAGTCTATTTTTTTCCCAAAGAAGTTACATTTTTGGCCTTGTTGATATAACATGACTAAGTTTTTGGCCGTGTTTAACACACAACTATGTGCACATGCTAAATTAACTTTAGTTGGGTGGCTAATGAAATGGTCTGTTTCACTACAGGCTTATTTTGGCACAGCCACATGTAAACTCTATTATCTAACATTTTTCATACTCTTTGGTGTTTCGTTTCTGATACTTGCAGCAGCCCCGTCTTTTCCTAGAACTCACAGTGTAAACAAGCTCAGGAAATACTGTTGACAGTGATGATGACGATGATGATGATGTCCACTCGTGACTTTCGGGAAGCCTGTTTCTCGGCACTGATGTTGTTAACTCTATAAATTTCAGACACAGGATTTCTCAACAAATCTAAAACAACATTTTCTCCAAATGCTTTTAATACTATATGCATATATAT
>NW_013952733.1:295308-297615 GCF_001266775.1 Austrofundulus limnaeus
GGACAGAAGTGTTAGGTGGTTCTTAAAGAGACAGAGGCCAATTTCAAGGTGTTTAAGAGGAAGTGATGAGAAGATAAATTTATTTTCTATTTAAACATGAAAAAGCATTTTAATAACAGCTAAAGGTGACATAGATACTTTATTATGGTATAGTATTTAAATATATGCCTGAGAAAAAACATAACATTGGCCCTTTAAACAAATTTACAAATTATTTATTTTATTCACAATTATTTAATCAGGCAAATCCCTTGGAGATCGCAGATCTCTTTTGCAAGGGCAGCCTGGACCTGAAGGCAACCTATTGTTTCTGCCATAAATGACTGCTAGTAGCACTATTTTGTAATAATATCATAAAAATACAGCCATAAATTAAATAAGCAAGTGTTTATTCTATTTGGCTATTAATGCTTCATCCATTGCCAAGAAAGCGAGGAGATAATGTTATGGCCTGTGTCTATGTGTATGTGTTCTGTTAGTAAAATATCTTTACATCAGTGAAAAGATTTTAGTTAGGCTCACAATTTTCTGTTTCTGTTTTTTTTTCTGTTAGCTTGGGAGCCACTGGTTGAAAACAGAAAAAAAAATCTGAGCCTATTTTTTTATAAACTGGTGAACATAGTTTAAGAATTCATGCATACACCTAATTCCTGTTTTCTATTGATAATGTCATGTATTAATGATCTGAGTTCTGCACACAGAGTTTACTAAAATGACCTTTTTACTATTGCATGTCAGTTTGAAAACAAGCTTCCTGGTTTAATTGTCTACACAGGTGGGGCTAGAAGCATCCTTTGACCCTCAGGCCTGAAACAGGGTCCCATTAGAAAGGTCAAAGGTCAGCTTTGTGCTTCAGGCTAAGTGATTTGAGTGCTGCTTATGTATGCATATCTCATGAATCACAGCAATCACAGCTAATCAGTGGGATTGGTCATATTCTTCAACACGTGAGGCCGTTATTTTCAGTGTTGGAGCATTTGGCGAAACAAGTTTTGGTTTCACATCTACTGATGTCTAGAAAAAGTTTACCTTGCTCTAACTAGTGTCTAAAGAAGACAGTCTAAATGCAAATTATCCCACAAGCCTTTTAGAGTAATCAAAAAATAAATAAACCTTGTAAAACTACTTAGCATGTTCAGTGGACACACCACCTACACGTTTGAGGCTGATCGAGAATGATACCACTGCCTTTTTCAGACACATAATCACTGCCAGATGGTATCGGTCTTCTCCCCCGCTAACCTTTGACTCCCCTTCTCCCTGCCTCTAACTCATACACTCTAGGGAGAATAACAAGAGAGTGGGAGTTGCTCCCTGATCTGTCGGAGGAGTAACACTCAGAAGTCAAGTCACACAAAGTGTCAGACGATGCAGGAACATCCTTACAGACTTTCAATTGACAAAAATTATCAATATGATGTTTCTTTGTTTTTTATCAATACCTTTAAAGAGATAGTTTGGATCTTTTAAAAAGGGGTTTATGAAAACGTTATATACAACTAAAATCTTACCTGCTGTAGATATGCTGTTGAATGACCTGAGTTTGGACAAAAAGCTTTAATCGGACTCGATTAACAAACTAATTATTACTGCCGTAATAAAGCTACTCTAAACCTAGTAAATATATTTTTAAAGCCTTTTTCACAGACCAATTAAATTACAAAGTGCTTTTCAGTAAAATAAAACAGAGTAAATTGCAATACATTTTACATTACCATTACACATTATCCTAAAAAGAAATATTATATTTCTAGCAGAAGTGTCCCATGTTGCACTGGAAACACTATAACTAACTTATTTATAGTTAGAAATAACTTGATGAATAAAACTGTACATTATAAAACATGACAAAAATATGAAACGTCATTTAAAAATGTGTTTGAGAATGAAGACAATATATTAATTATCCATAAACTTGCCAAAGAATCTCACTTTAAAAGATCTGTACTGTTGCTTTAATTATAATATATACCCAGTTCAGCTATGACAACACACGCCACATGTATTTTTTTTCCTAAGTGGAATTTCTAATAGCTCAGTACCTAATGGTCTGATAGTACTTGAGTGTGTGGATGTAAACATGGCAGCTGTAGGCACTGCACACAATGCACTGCATACACCTGAAGTGGTTCAGAACCTATAGTATATTGTGTATGCACGCAATAAAGCCAAATGTGCAGACATAAATTATGAATGCACACAACTCTGCACAGACTTTCTGCACAAAATGTGCAGATGGAATGGCAGGCTGATATTATTCATAAAAAAGCAAGAAGTTGTGCAGAACAATACATATATATATATACA
>NW_013952733.1:297655-304440 GCF_001266775.1 Austrofundulus limnaeus
TATATATATATCAGGACTTTCAATTAATTTGCATGACATTAACTCAAATGTTTTCTCTTCTAAATCTGCCTGCTTTGGTGGTTGTGACAAACCAGACAAAACTGTTGTTAATTTAAGAACCACCAGACAAATTTTAATGAAAGTTGCAGAAAAGAATCATTGGTTGCACATCTACTGATTAACCTTTGGAGTCAACCATATTTCAAATGTCTACTACAGTTAATCAACTGCAGCAAATGAAAAAGTTGTTTTATTTATTTTATTTTATTTTTTCTATCTCACCAATATTGAGTGAAAATATTGTGCGGTCGTAGCTTAAAGTTATTCACAACATATACCCTGAGTGCTATCAGTTTGCATGAGAAAATTTGATTTATTGAAAGAAAGTTTAGTAACACTGTAAAATGGCTTCAAATTTTGGATTGCAGGAAAACAACTGTAGTGCAGTGTTTTACTGATACCAACAAGGGCATCAATAAAAATATGAATAACAACAAAATGATAAATTGCATCCAATCAACAAGAGCAGCTGAGTCAGGTAACAATATTTACATTAATTTAATCTCAACTTAGATTTTAACCAAGCTTGCAGTTGATCACTTTTTATTAATGTTGAGCACTCACAAAGATTAAAAACATTTTCTCAGTAGTTCATATCCTTCATGCAGGACAGTGGAATACAAATGGGCTCCGTGCCCCACGTCAAGCTCAAAATAACACTAGTGGCAATCAAGGGAAGTAAGTGGAGGGATTAAGTGTTCTGGACAGAGGGGAGGCAGGGGGTTTTGTCTGACTAAAATAGCAACTGGATGTGATAGACAGTTCAAAACAGATACAAAGCAAGGCACACAAAGAGTTAGCAGACAGTAGGGCAAACACACTTGTACACTTACCAGCAAGTACTTGAGAAAGAATTAACGGATGTTTAAAGTGTTTGAATCTCCACCTTAGCCAACAGCAAATAAACACAGTTATAAAACAAATCCAGCCAGTATACACAATCTGTGTCTGCAGCACTCGGTTATTTCATCAGATTGAATTAAGTGCAGGAAAAATTGTACTGAACTGCACGGTCTGGTTTTCCAGCTTTATCAGGTAAATGACCTGAGCAACATCTGGAACAGCATGGAAATCCCATCAGTCTTTCCTTCACCGGGGTTTGTTATCAAGGCCCTTGGCCACTTGATCGTCACAGCTGTGTTTACAAGTAGCATGCCTCATTCAGATTGTCCACAGATGTTTTCAAAATCCAGTCGGACTCAGAGAAGGACTGCAAAGTGTTGATTTTAGAATCAGTGGCTGTTTATGTTGTATTCCACTGAGACTCGCAATACCACAGCAGAAACTAAAAAAAAAAAAAAAACAGGCAAAAATATCTATTAAAAATATAACACGAGATGTCAAACCATGTGTTTCTATTCCTTAAAAACCTTTTGTGCTGCTCTGTCTAGACACTACGTTCTGGACATTTTAAGCATGTGTTCATGGACTTCATGTTTGGGAAAAGTCAAGTGAGATGAACTCAGACTCTTGGTGTTTGTCAGCGCAGACGGGATCCATCCAAGAAGAGACAGTTTGCATGTCTTAGTGCTGAAATGCTCCAAAGAGAAAACCAAAAGCTTTGCATTGATACAAACCAGTTTGACAATTTTAAATTGAGGTATTTCTACATTATTTTTAGAGTGAGGTTTAGTTTATGTGAAACCTGTGTGAACTTTGAGATCCACATTAACATTTCAGTGTGCATCTATATATGTTGTTTGTTTATCAGAAGCATTCTTTTTTTACACGCCTCTCGTTTCCAGGTCATGAGGAGCTAACGTTTGCCTCCAGCAGTCACTGTGCAGGAGGCAGGGGACACCCTGGACAGATCACAAATCCATCACAGTGTCATAAAGAGACAAACGAGACAAACTGACAGTACAGTACAGCTGACAGCTGGGCTCAAAAACATGACATTGTACATTTTTAAATCAATTCAAAGTTACCTAAATACAACAAGAGAGTTGCGTCTGTCTACTTCACCAGTTGATTTCTGTGTTTGAGCAAATGATGTCATTTTATTGGGTAGCTTACACTGACTGGATCAAATTATTGTGGTGGTCATAACCCCCCTGCAAATTATGCCTATGTCTATCTGGAACAAACAAAAAAACAGACATTTGCATATAAAGATATGTTTTACACTTGTTAAGAAAGATAAAAATATACTTATAGTATGTTAGCAAAAAAAATAATAATTACAATGGTTGTTATTTTAAACAGTGAAATGAAACACTGCTTTGCAGTTCATTAATGCTCGTTAGAGATAATACATTGATGCCAAACAAAATACACCAAACTGTAACATTACAGTAGTTTCCATGAAAATAAAATATTTCTAAAAGGGAGGTTCTGAAATTCTTAGTAGCAACAAAAAAAATAAATACCTTTGCTTGAAATGTGCTTCTAACAATACATCGATCCCTTAGAGGACTAAAACAATTGAGACACTCACTCCCTCAGTGTGAGACAAGATTATAAGTGTATTCAAACTAATTGCTTTATGCATAAATACAGTCATTTTATGTGAAATTAAATATAATTTAAGTTTAATGCTCAGACTTGTTTAGTCTACTTACTAAAAAGTTCTAATAAGCAAGCTATGGTACGGTCTCCAGCAGTACGCTCTGATGAAATACTCTGAAATCACACATTTATTTGCTGAAATCTAACCTCAGGAAACTGCAGCCATATATATTTATGTACAAAGTTCCTGGACAGTGACATGTTTTACAAGTTTGTTAGCAGTTGTTAAGAATTTAATACTATCTTCTTTTAGTTTTCGATGATCATTGCTATATTTCTGTTAGTATCATTTAGAGCTTTGTCCCAAAGTTCTATTTTTAGAAAAATGATGATAAAGCTAACAGTCACACTCCCATATGTATACCCGGCCTCAGCTCTTCCCTGATTTAGGGGGGTGGGGGGGGTGGACTGGTAAAGCTGCGTCATCCTCTGGAGCCGCTTCAGTTTAGGAGCTGCAAGGTGATGTCTGCTTGGAATGCAGCAGAGATATGAAGCACGGAAAGTTCAATATCTTTAAGTGTAAAAGTATGTAAGTGTCAGTTCAAACAGCAAATTTGTTGTTTGTGGGAAAACAAGTTTTTTAAATAAATTCTCGATAAATATATGTGTTGCATTGTGTTGTCATCATATGCAATGTTTTCATGTTTGCAATAAAGAATGTGAAATAAAATGAGAAATTGCATGAATAATAAAAAAAGCATGCACTGTCGTGCCTGATTATGTCTTACGTGTTTGAGGAAAAAAACATGTTTTTAAAGATATGCACAGCTGGGAGTTCTGATGATCAGTGAAGCAACAGTTTAAATCTTTTGAAGTATAGGCCTCTGTGAAACATGTTCAAAATATTACCTGTCGTAGATAACTCTTTGGATGACCGCAGTCTGGAGAAATAGAGTTTAATTTTGACACAACAGCTTATTTGAGTGGGAGTAGGACCAAATATAAAACTATGTACCTGATATCTACTTGGTAAGTACTGTGTACACACACTGTAAGTATCTGATACATACCAAAACCTACCTGGTACATAGCTTGCAAGTACCAGGTTAGTTTTAGTCAAGTACCTGTTATGTACCTTATTAGTCTAAGGCAGTGGTTCACAAATTTGGGGTCGAGACCCCTCTGTGGACATCAAGTGGGGGTCCCCAGATGATTTCCAGACATCAGTTTAAATGCAAATAAATTGTTAAAGGGACATCCTCCATTATTAATGGTAAATAAAATACAACAATAATGAATTAATAAAAGTAGTATAGTTATTAGGTTTGCTTATATTGTTATTATCCCCATGTTTGACAGATTTATTAGTAAAGTTTGCATATGTAAACCAATAATACCTGGGGTCACACATTTCTGTAACTCTTATCTTGGAGGCCAGAAGTTAAACATTTTGAAAACCACTTCTAAGATATTTACGTGGTAAATATGGTGTAAGGACCAGGTGAGTGTTTGATATGTACCTAGTATCTTTTACTTAAAACATATTTACCTGGTCACCTGAGTACCCATGTGGTACGTACAAAGTTTGTGCCAGTTATGTCAAAAGGTATCACTACCAAACTCCTATTTCCAAAGATCTGAACTATCCCTTTAAGCAGTCGTTTCTGCAGTTTCAGAGTTTGTGTCACTTTTTTTTTTTTTGCGCACATTTTTTTCTTTTTACTGCTGTCAATTGAATTCTCTATACGGAGAACGAACTTTAAGCACAACAAACTTTTCCACAATATCTTTTTAGTTGCTACAGTAACCCTTAATGAAATAATATGTTGATTTTATACTTAAAAGAATAAACCATTTTCAATTGAGTACTTGTGGTAATGAGTGCAGAAAAAAAACCACTTCATTTTTTTTCTGCCTGAGCTGTAACTTTTTGTTTGTCTGAACCATATGTCCCAAATTAATGAATCCAGGCAGTATACTGAGCCCTCTTCACTCTGTCACTGCTTCTTGTCACAGTAGGATTGGCCTCAAACTTTTTTCCCCTTTCTCTGTTCCCCACTCTCCATCTCTTTTCCTCCCCTACCGAATCTCTCGCTCTCTGTTCTTGCTGTTTCCACGCAAGTGTCCCAGTTAAGAAATTGCTTACATCCTACTCAGTCTGGGGCTGGATTGAAATTTCCCACAGGGTATGTACCAATATGCAGAGAGCACACTTCGACAGATGCCATCAGAGAACAAGCATATGAATTACCAGGCAGCCTGCCATCTTTGAGTTCAGACAGAATGGCATTAATACCTGATTACGATCCAAACAACAACACAACAACAACATGAAAGCCAAAGCAACTGGGAGCAGGTAAAGGTTGCATCATTTATATATTAATGGATTAACTAACAAAGACTCTTCTCCCCCTACCCTGCTCAAAAGTTAAAATGTCACAGAAGCTGCCAACGTTCAAGGGACTCTTGGGGCAAAAGAAAAAAAAAAGAGAAGAAGATTAAAAAATAGAAATCAGATGCTGTCAGCAAATTATGTTCCAATAAATTAAATATTCACAACTACTGACCATTACTAATTCAGAAGATATGAGATATTCATGACTGCAATTAAAGAAAACATGATCCCTTTAATTTCAAACGGCTGTAAATATTGGCATTACCCAGTTAAGTGATCCATGTGACTGAGGGAATCTACACTGAACCTATATTGAAGAGGAAGAAACACAAGAGTGAGTTCACAGAATTAGCAACTTAGAAAAATATCTCATTTTGATTTTAAAGAGATAATTAAAATATTTTAAAGTTGAATGTTGGCGTAAAGCTAATAAACAGTCTTGTTTGTTGTTAGCACTTGGAATGACCTTAATTTAAAGAAGCAGAGATTTGTTTTGATCTGATCAGTTAATGGTTAGTTTGAATGCGGCTCAAAGCAAAATGAATTTGTAACACCTTAAAACAAACACAGCCTCACAAATTCTATTCATTAAACTACTACTTTATTATGGAAATCCATTTCCGCCACTCTGAAAATAAAAAAAGAAAACTTATATTTCACTAATGAGATAGAAGGTTAGAAGGTATATCAATTTCAAAATATAAAAGCTCAATGAAATCTAATGAAGTGTTTTTGCAA
Source organism: Austrofundulus limnaeus (assembly GCF_001266775.1). Lineage (NCBI taxonomy): Eukaryota > Metazoa > Chordata > Actinopteri > Cyprinodontiformes > Rivulidae > Austrofundulus > Austrofundulus limnaeus. Next base: position 303,297 of record NW_013952733.1, read on the forward strand.
ATAAACCAAGTATTGAAGCATGCATGGATTGAGAATACACATTCTATAATTGTTATCATTTATATAAACAATGTTGTTTGTTGTTGTCCATAACATTTTGTAATTTTTCCATGAAACCCCATTTCTGACCAGTTGCTTTAATCTAAGCCAACAGTTCAGAAAGTCCTTGACACTCTTTAACTCACTCTGACCTTTGACTCCTAAAGTTAGTCGTACATCAAATTATTGTTTTTGGCATCTTTTTCAAAATTTGTCAAGCAGTTGATGAAATGTTTTGGTAACGGTCACGGATATGAACAAAAACATCCTCCCCTCTTCATCATAACAAGTATAAAGAAAAAGGTCCTTGTCTCTTCATGTTCCATATCATTGCTGCACAATTAAATAGATGTACATCAAAAAAAAAAAATCACTGAACAGGCCAGACAGAAACATGTTTATTCTAACCAAAGGTTAAATTTAACAGATTACAAATGAGACATATGACTTGTATTAGTAAAATATACATGGGTTCATCGTGTTGTTTCCAGAGTGTGGAAATGTCTCAGCAGTTCAAAATTAAGTATTAAATAGCAGAAAGAAGAAATGTCAGAGGAAATTCGTTCTTTGACCATGAAGTTCTCAGACAGCCAGAGTGCGTTGTTGTTATGTTTCTTACACAGTTTTTTCTTATTTTTCATCATATTGTGTGCGTGAGATCAACAGTAAATATTTCATGTTCACTCTATCTTCTACAGACAACTGTTTTCTTCAACTTCTATGCATTACAATTGGTGTTTTATTTATACATCCATACATCCTTTATCTATACCCACTTCTTCCTTTCAGGGCCACAGGGTTCACTGATGCCAAAATCTAGCAGTTACTCTGCGAGTGGTGGGGTACACCCTGGACAGGTCGCAAGTCCATCACAGTGACACACGACAGACAAACATTCACTCTCTCACTCACACCTAGGGACAATTTAGAATTACCAATTAACCTAACGGTCAGGTTTTTTGGTGTGGGAGGAAGCTGGTGTGCCCAGAGAGAACCCACGCATGCACGGAGAGAACATGCAAACTTTACCCAGAAAGATCCCCAGGCTGGGATTTGATCCGGCAAACTTCCTGCTGTGAGGCATCAGTTGGTATATATATATATA
>NW_013952733.1:304450-314023 GCF_001266775.1 Austrofundulus limnaeus
ATATATACATTTTTTTAATTGAAGTGCAAGTTACTGTATGTCAACTGGTTCCACTAAACTTAGGTGAGTAAATGTAAATAAATTTACATATTTTCTTTCTCTTAACTTGGTTTAGTGGAACCAGTTTGGTTAAGTAAATTTAACACTTCATTTAGAGTGTGTGTAAAAGTATTTTCACGTTCCTGATTATTGTGAGCAGTTTTATGACTTTTATTTAAATACTTTTCTTATCAGTGAAAATTTTACCAAAGTCATTTTCTTTTAAGGTATTTTAACTTTTACTTAGTTATTTCTTTGAAGTACTTTTTAGACCTCTGTATAATATAGAACAAGAAATCCAGATGTCTGTATACTGATTTTATTTTTTTATTTTTTCCTAAAAGCAGAACATACTTACTTTTCTGGAAATTTACAAACCAAACTGAGGTTTATTTAAAACTTCCAATAGAAATAATTTCACACATTGTGAAGATTGAGCACTTTATTATGGCTATAACTCTGTCATTTTCCATAATAAAAGGATCCTAGCTCAAATCTCTGGTGTCATTGGCAGAGGGTGAAATGAATTTCTTCAAGGTATGCTCAGCCATTAATTTTAACTGAATGTTTTCTCCGATTGGTTGCTGTGTCAGCCTTTTGGCAGAGTAAACCACACATTGTTATGTCTTTGAAAGCACTCTTCCTCCTCTCAGCTCCCATCAGGATAAATGGCCCATTTTTGAATCCATGATGTGCAGTGATGTACTGTGTATAAGCATTCTTGACATTAAACGGTTTTCTTCCATCACTCATGCATATCGTCACCCCAGACAACACTTTGGAATTTGGTTGGTTTTGTTTGACTGGTTTATTTTTGCTATGTTTCCTTTGTTTGTTTGGATTTTTTTTTTCTTGTTTGTTCTGAGTTTGATAAAGAAGTGTAATGACAGGGGTCGGATGAGGTTGCAGTTTGACCACACACAAACATAATGGCTGGTTGTTTGTAGGCTTCAACTTTCAGTTAAAATTTGGGTCTATAAAAAATGCAATTAACAATCAATATCTTACCTGTTACAGATAGCTATTTGAATGATTTCATTTTAATTTTCACCAGACTGATGAACAAAGATAATCAACTTCCGAGGTTAAAATTGATTTAAAACAACAAAGATCTGCTTTGGTCTTAGCACCAACACCAAAGCTTGCCAATCAAGTTAAAGTTAAAATGTTTGTCTACAAACTGTCATTCAAAGAGATATCTACAACAGGTAAGATATTTAATGTTTGTAAACCCCACTTCAAAAGCTTTGTCTTTAAGGCTGCCTTTGTGTGGGTTAACATTCGTGTCTATTGTATACAAGACACAGTGTGACTGACGGGAGGATTGAATGAGAAAGTAGGAGGGGTTCCAGAAGTGGGGCAGATTGGAGGGGTCTTTGGCTTTAAAAATATGCCCCTGTCCGTGTGTGTGTGTGTGTGTGTGTGTGTGTGTGTGTGTGGAGGGAGAGAGCAGCGCAGCAGTGAGCTCTCTCCACCGAGGCTGAAGGTCAACAGACGATCATGCTAAACTTGCTAACTGTTCCACCCTCTGACTGCTGCAGGGGCGTGTCTTAGAGAGAGGCTTTTATACNTGTGTGTGTGTGTGTGTGTGTGTGTGTGTGCTGCTAGAGATGATTGTCAGCAGGCAGTGCCTCTGAGAAAAAGAGGGAAAAGGAGGGTGATGTTTCCGAAGGGGGCCCAGTCTGTTGCCGAAGGGAGGTGGAGACTACTATCCCACCCAGTCAATGTGTCTCACTGGTGCTCTGACACACACACACGCACTTAGACATACTGCAAACTCTCCACAGGAAACTCTGAGCCATAATGCGAAGGCACCTCAGAGCAGACGGGTGCATTGCTCAAACCAAGTGGGATATGGCGCAGCTTTGATAGTGCGTTAATTACTCATGTGATGTGCTACAGATGTCTGGGGGCTTCAGCTGAAAGTTTGCCTGACGCTTTCCAAGGGGGCCAGGCAGACATTTTAGAAGCGGTAGGTGAAAACCAAACGTATTTATTATTTATGGACAGATCAGTTTGTGTGCTGTCACAGATCCCAGCAGTGTCATGCTGATGCTAAACTGTGATGCTACTTGAAGGGCTGGCTGCTAAATAGTTTTTTGTGTACTTGGTGACAGCAGGGACTTTGAACAGGAAGAACTCTGGGCTATAAGTCTTGCCTGTACAAAGACATGATGAAACGGGCTTCAGCTCTTCTCTGACAGTTTAAAACTTTTACCAGTTATTACCATCAGTAATGTCAGATGAATTACTCTGATTTTTCCCACAAATGATAACATTTTTTACATGAAAAACATATGGTAAAATGTTGTTTTTCGTTTTGTTTTGTTTTTGTTTCGATTTTCGTCTTCATCTGTTTTCTATTTTAAATTTTATTGAGAAGCTTACTGGAAATTACCCCCCAGCCTCTTCCTTTGCAATCTTTTTGTTTATTTATTTATTTATTTGTGGGGAAAAGAAACTCATAACCACATGTTTTAACCTTTTGCAATTAGAAGCAGAAAAAGAATACAAAGCTGGGGAAATCCTATTGTGCAAATCTGTGCAAAAGACTCCTTGTCACAAGTAGTATTGGCTCAAAAACACAAACAACTCCTCTTTCTTGTAGAAATGAGTGAGAGCAGAGCTGCCCAATGTGTTCTGCTGATGCCTCGTCCTCACTCCCTGATTGTAACCAGTGATGGCATCCCCCATCTGTGCCCCCTCGGCTAAATATTTTTGAAGTATTAATATTGTCAGACATCCTAGTCGCTCCTGAGTGGGACAGTGATGCTTCCAAACTTTATGGCTGACTTTTATTCTAAACTTTGGACTGTTTGAATGCTGATTCAGCTTTCACTCTTCTGTTTTTTTTTTTCTGTGCTCCTTTTTCTTCATTCATTTTTGTTCTTTTTTTTCAAAAATCACTTCTTCACGTTGTTTTATTTATGTTTTTTTCATAAATCAAAACACATTTAGAAGAAGGATGCTGATTTTTGTTTTTTACAACTTTTATACTCCTCTAAATATTTAATAATACTTTCAAATTGTTTTATCCTCTAGAAATACAGCAAGATCTTTCAATTTATTTAAAAAACATTGTTCTGTTTGAAATCTACATCAGAATATTTATTTATTTATTGTGAATTTATGCTTCAATAGTTTTTTTTTTGTTTGTTTGTTTTTTGCTACTATAGCTAGCCCTTTTATGGGGTTTAATAGCCTTTTACCACATTTAGATTTGTAGTTAACCTTTTATCAATTGTAGATTTTAGCTAGTACTTTGCCAATTTAGTCTTTTGTAGCCTTTTAAAGCTAATGTTATGCTAAAGTTAGCTTAAAGCTAATGTTTAGCTACTTTTAGTTTTCAGATATTTGTTTGTTACTCTTAGCTCAACTTTTTTGTTTTTTTATTTTTTTGCATTTTTTTAGTTTTTGACCAACCTTTTGTGCACTTTTGTCTACTTTATGCTTCAGCTATTGAAACTTTTTTCTTCTAGTTACCATTTAGCTACTTTTGCCTTGTAACTAGTCTTTTGATTTTAGTTAGTAGCCTATTTTGTTACTCTTAAGACCCTGTCACACTGTGCCAACTTATGCAAATTTTAAAGTCATCTACATTGAAGATGGAATTAAAAATAACTGGAAGCCTCTCTTAGGTGTGTGTTTAGTGTAATGCTAACAAACTGATCAAATGTATAACTTTTATTATTAATTTAGATGTTTAAAAAGTTTCATAAGTTGGCATAAGCTGTCTAAAATGTTATAGCAAGACAGGGCCTTTAGCATTTTGCCCTTTTTTAGCAACTTATTTTCAGTTTCTTCAGCAAAATTCAAGCAATTCTTTTTGCACTCTGCATACTGCATTTTTACAAAAAAAATGCAATGTCTCCAGTTGCTTTATTTTTATTTTCGAAGTAGAACAAGCAATGTGTGTATTCAGAAATAAACTTTTTTTCTTTTTTTCTTTTCTTTCCCAACAGTGGCACGATTCTTTCAATCAGTGAAATCAAAGAGCTTTAGTGCTTTCAATAATGGGGACCCCAGCTAAGAACATGTTCATGTTAATGGCTTGTTTAGCAGCCAGAGGAATGTGCCAGATAAAGGGAGCTGGAGCTGAAGACTCTGTCCCGGGCGTAGTGGTCCACTCCACCCTGCAGTCTCCAGGCTTCTACAGCACCACCCACCCAGGCAAAGGAGCTGAGGTTAAAGCATCGGAATCCAGCTTTTCCAATGAAACTGTTGTAAAAAGGCCGATGCCACCTCCGAGCTGCCTCACAGCTCTCTCCATCAGCAACTATTTTAAGTACATCAACACCGTCATTTCCATTACAGTCTTCGTGGTCGGCCTGGTCGGAAATGTCACCCTCCTGAGGATTATATACCAGCACAAGTGCATGAGGAATGGGCCCAATGCTCTCATTGCCAGCCTGGCCCTGGGTGACCTCATCTACATTTTCATTGATATCCCTATCAACGTGTACAAGGTAAAGATTTAGTTTCTCTGCTGCTTGTTTATGAGCAGCCTTTAATTTGTTTCTTATGCAGCCAAGGTGCTGAGTGACAGGTCTCAGTGTTGATATGATGGAACGCAGCCACAACAGAGGAGACATGTTCAGATAAGTAGAATTTTACAGACAGGAAAAACAGGGTGGAAGGGGTCCGAGGGAGTGTCCAAAAAGACGGGAAAGTGTAATCAGTCAGACGGCGTTATCTTCCTCATGTGGTCAGATTAGTGATGAGAGGAGCTGGGCTATGGCAGACATAAATAAACACAAGAGTCAACCTGCAGTCACACATGCCACTGAATTGGTCATAGGCATTAGCCATCTTGTGTGTTATTTTATTTTATTTTATTTACTTCTGCCATTAGAGGTCATGTTATTGCATGTGTCACTGCATGTTCAAATTGTCTGCCTGTTAGCAAAAAAGCTCATGAATCAGACTAGAATGAATTAAAACTCTGACTAATTAACCACTGGTTGTAGACCTACAGCTGCTTACATTTTGGAGTCAGTCGTATTCAAGATGGCCACTACAGCTAACTAGCCTTAGTAAATGCAAAAAAATGGTACAACTCTGTTAATGATACAGATATTAAGCTCACGTTTGGTCTGGTAGTAGCTGAGAGTCATTCCTAACACATGTTCTCAGTGTTAATAGCTCTAGCTTTAAACAATGATTTAAAACTTGATATAACATTTTGGCGTCAACACTGTTTGTCTGTTAGCAAAATATCCTCTGAACCATTACATGAATTTGAATGAAACTTGATAAATTAACACGAAAGCAACAGATGGTTCCAGTTTTGCATGACTCACAACACTTTTTTTTCTGTTTTGGTATGCTACACTGTTGCAAAGCTCCCACCTCCATTTGATTCATGCCGAGTAAACACGGCCGTGCTTTGTGTACTATTAAAGAGGGATGGCGAAAATAAAAGATCAGTCATTGCGATCTTTTCAGCCACATTAAAGGATGTTGTTTTGCAAGAGGAAAACTGAGCAAACCACCTGGTTAAAATTAACTTGGGACTCTGAGGGCACAGCGACTTTGTAGTCTGAGCAGCACATGTGCAAAGAGGAAACAAAAATCTTCAAGAGGAAACACTCTGAGCACAAAGAAAGAAAGAGCCCCCTTCACAACACTNCCCCAGTTCCCTCTTCCTTGGGGCAAGGGCGCTGTTTACAAAATGATCATCCTTTGTTTTGCCTTACGGAGGAAAAGTGTCACAAACGTGCAAAGGAAAACTCTATAAAGATGTCCTTGCTTTTTGTTTCTAACAAAGGATATCAGATGAGACCTAATCTTTTAAAACAATAATGGACAACAAACCAACTTGCAGCTGAAACTGATATGTGTTGAGATTTCTTTAGTTTACAAGGAATTTTACAGTTTAAAAAACAGTTTTGTGTGTGTGGCTTTTTAATGGGTCGTTACCATGATTGGTCATAAAATAGGGCCTCAGAAAGATGTTAATTGTTTAGGAAGTAAATAGGTGGAGGGGTTGACTGCTCTGCTAAAAGACTACAAACACCTTAGCAGTTTAACTGTATCAGATTGCAAGAGATTTTATCTATTACTCTACATAAAACATTTAAAATGTCAGCAAATCCACAGTAACTCCTGAATGTGATGCAGTCTTTGTAGCAGCATTTGCTGCACACAAATGACTTTCTTTCAGATTTCAACAAGAACATTTTCAGTTGAAATGAATTAAGTCTGACTCACAAAAAAACTTAAAGTATTTAAATACATAAACTCATGTGAATAAATAATATAAGCACTTTTCATGACAAAGTTTTGGATTAAGAACGTCTTACAATAAGAAATGACAGAGTTGTAGCCATTTTGGTCAAACCTTGAAAATAACATAAAGACAATCTCCTGACATGTTTTGAGATATTTATGCTCAAGATCATGTTACACTTCATCCAAAGCCACTAAAATTGTCTCTCATTGACACCGTTGCATAATGAAACTCAATATCTGTAGAATTGACCACATTACAGCCATTAACATAGGCAAGTGATGAAAAGTAATAAAAAGAAGAAAGGTGTGGTTTAGAGTTTGTAAAAGTTGAATGTAAAAGTTGTTGTGATTGTAGGTTGAATTCTGATTTTACAGGTTTACAAGCTTTTGTTTTTAGTCTCTATCTCTTAATTCTGTCTCTTTTAAACCACAATCTTACACATTTTGCTTTGCCATTCTAATATGAAATATTTTATTTAAAGTAAAATAAAAAAAAGGTAAAGAAAATACTACATGAATTCTGTCTTTCCAACAGCTGCTGGCATCCCGCTTTCCATTTGATGACAGTGTGTTCGGCCTGTGTCTTTGCAAGCTGTTTCCTTTCCTGCAGAAGGCTTCTGTTGGCATCACTGTCCTCAACCTGTGCGCTCTCAGTGTGGACAGGTCAGTACAGTCGAACTCCTCGCTGCTCAGTCACAGCAATAGATTTTACTAAGACAGAGGTCTGACAGGGTCCAATTAGGCTGTCAGATTAAAAAAAGAAAAGACAGGTCACCTGAAAGGATGTGAAAATGTTAAAAATCAACATTTATTAAACTGTAGAAACACACTTTGGTCTTCATTTGGAACAGATTTTAACTTCACCGGTGTCAGAGCTAATCTATAATCATCTAAACTGAAACTGTTCAGAGAGCTAGCTACAGTGTGTAAAATATTAAGTGTTTTTAACATTATCACTTCAAAATGTCCAAATCCCTTTAAAAAAATTAAAATAAATGTGACCCCAAATGTTTTGTGCACATGCTTAATGTTTCTAAAATCCTCAACTCAATTTAATTCTGATAAAGCATATTCTGTCAATATGATCTTGTGTAAATTTCAACGTTTTGTGATTAATGTAACTTTTCTTTGAATTTTTAAACATTCCACAAACAGACAACAGATTTGTATTATTAACACAGCAGAATAGCTATTGTTTTTAATGTATTGTTCTTCATGCATTAGCAGGTGCTGATGCCCGGAATTTAAAATGGCAGCCTGATTATAAAAAATAAAAAAAAACAAATAAAATTTGCTGTCTGGCCTCGTCAATGAATTCCTATTTCACTCTGGACAAAAGACCGTTGTTTAAGATTAAGTGCTTGCAGATAGTTCCCATTAATGCAATTGAGGTTATCTGGAGATGCAGAAATGATTTTTGGCATGTTGTAGAAACAGATTGATTTGATTCCACAGTAATGAAAGGAAGACCAGACGATCATTTTCAGGAAGCTCAGCGGGTCACAGCAAAGTGATTTAACTAGTCATTTTGTTGTTGTTGTTGTTGTTGTTGTTGTTGTTGTTGTTGTTGTTGTTGTTGTTGTTGTTGTTGTTGCTGCTGCTCTAGGTTTCCAAAAAAAGTGTTTTATCTGCAGCATTGTTTTTGATAAATTCACTGTACATTTTGTTGTTTTTTTTACTCACTGCCAAAAGTCAAAAGGGTAGTTTATAGGAATGACACAAATAATATGCTAGGTCTTTAATATTGTTAACATTGCTGTCCAAAAGGCAAGCATACAGCTAAATTATTATTTATTAAGACCTGAAAAGACATTCCGTAATGAATAAATTATGATCCTGAAGTGCTGAGGTTCACTATTGTTTCACTTAATGCACCATATGACTTCAGAGAAAAGAAACCTGCCCATCTGCTCTGAACAGGCTCCAGGACTCGAGCAGCCAGACAATTTTAATGACCTCCGTTATGAGAAAGGAAGGTTCTGCAGTGTTGGTCATTTGTGTTCTTCAGCCTATAATCTATTAGGAACTGTACTGTAAATCTATTTTCGTATGCATTAAAAGAAGTTTTGGTCTCTTTTGTGTCTTTTGAATGCTGCATGAAGAGGAGGAAAAAAGAAGTGGATACATTACCACTCAGTGAAATATAAATGCCGCCATGATGTTCGACAGAGAAATTCAAATGTATCATGAAAAATATATTGTTTTTGCCATAAAATCTTGATGCGCCATTTTACTAAAACATTTCGACAAGTGGTTTCCGTTAGTGAAACAAACAAGCAAGCAAACATTGGGTGCGCAGGAAGCACGAGCCAACACACAGACCTCTCTGCCAACGCGGGGCCAGCCCGTTTGGAGGCTTCACAGAAATATAAATATTAGATATTAAAAATAAACAATTGATCATCTCTCCGCATTAATTTCTTAACGTTTTGATAGTTTGCTGACGGAGCACTTTGTTGTGTTTGGTGTGCTGCCAGGCATTCTTGTTTCTGTTGAACAATGAAGCAGTGAGTGAAAGCAGCTGAGGGTTTGTGTCGTTTGGTGTTGCCCGCCACCGAAGGCAGAGATGTTCAATAATGTGTTTTACCCATGTGTCCGTGTCTGCCTTTGTGTGTGTGTTCATTTGCTTGTGTCATTACCAAAAATATCCTATGACTTACTAATTGAATTTTGATGAAACCTTAAAAAACAATCTTTAACAGATGAACTTTTGAATGGCCCAATTCAGAATGGCCACCACAAGCCATCTTAGCAAACACAAAAGGGCTGTCAGTTAGTTTCACAGATATACTAAGGTTTGATGTGGCAGCAGCTGAAAGTGAACTCCAACTTGTATCTAAGAGCTAACTGATCACGTAAGATCTGTTCTTAATACTGTGGTATTAACTATTGAAGTGAATCTGTCTTGGTAAAGTGTCTTTGACCAATGTAAGGGTTTTATTGAAAATTTCAGGACATAATCAGAAGATTGAAAATCAACAAATGATTAACTTTTGGAGCCAGTCTTTTACAAAGTATTCAACTTATTTTAGAAAAGACACAAATGACAATTAAACAGTCAAATTTACAGATATTCTGCTAAAATTTGGTTTGGTTAGGCAAGAGTTTTTTTTTTTTTCATTTTATTCATTAAAAATACAAAAAAAATTATCTGCAATAATTCAAAACCCAAGATACATCAAACCATGAATGAAAAGGAACAAAGAGAAGAAAAGGTCTTATCACCATCCATCCATCCATCCATTTTCTTCCGCCTATCCGGGGTCGGGTCACGGGGGCAGCAGCTTCAGAAGGGAGGCCCAG
>NW_013952733.1:318727-321144 GCF_001266775.1 Austrofundulus limnaeus
GCATAGCTCCTAGGATCATTGGGACACTCAAACCCCTCCACCACGATAAGGTAGCAGCCCAAGGAGAGGAGGTCTTATCACATCTGCCCCTTATTTTAAAAGTAAATTTTAACATTAGTGTAACACTTTTCAGACCCCAGCCTGAACAATTTGCAAAATTTGTAAATTAAAAACAAAAGACAATTTCAAATCCTTCACACCTTATTTGAACAAGAGTTTATGTCAATATATTCTATAAAATACATTATTTTAATCGCTTTTATCACCTTCTAAAACAGTATGGTTCTGGAAGTTTTAATTTCGAAGTACAGTGTTTTTTCAAACATGAAAAAGAGATTATTTTAAAGCTCTCTATTCCCTTAAGATTAAAATTACTCTGTTTAATAATCTATTTTTACAAATTTTAATTGGATGTTTACAGGTAAAATTTTTCTTGTGAGCCTTTTACATCATTTGCACGATATATAATCAACCAAATCATTAACTTTCAATCATTTCAGATGATGAAATAATATAGATTCATTCACAATACAGACTCTCAGCATGACAACTTGTGATATTGACCATTACATTTTATTTTTTGTCTTTTATTTCTTTCAGATTTGACTTAAAAGGTTAAAATTCCATCATTTCTCAGCTTATGATGATAGTGTAAAACCCTAGCATGATGGTAGATGATGTGTATTTCTTTAAGGAGCTCTTGGCTTTTATTTTATTAACTGACATGTGGCAACGTGACTTAAATGTACCATTTAAACTAAAGTACTTGATCATCAAACTTTTTTTACTTCAGTTTGTTTCCCAAACCCAATATAATTTCTGTTTTGTATCCTATTGTTGTTGTTTTTTTATTTTGATTCATTTTTAATGGATATCTTAATAAAATTAGATACTTGCACAGACCTGCACTCTGAGTGTTCCCTGTTGCACCTCCTTTGTTGCAGGTACAGGGCCGTGGCCTCATGGAGCAGAGTGCAGGGAGTGGGCATCCCTCTCCTCACCCTCATTGAGATCATAATCATTTGGGTGCTGTCGTGCATCCTGGCTGTACCCGAGGCTGTTAGTTTTGACATGGTCACCTTCAACTACACCAACATCACCCATCGCACGTGCATGCTCAACCCAAAGACCAGATTCATGAAGGTAATCTGTCATTTAAAATATTTAATCTTACGTCATCTGGAAAAGCCAAACAGTTGTGATGTCACAAATTATTATGTTCATACCGAGAGTTTTTACTTTGAGTTAGTGACTAAAAATAGACCCTGTGAGCTGATTTTTACACAGTACTTTATTTCTTTTTTGCCTTAATGCAGGTCCATAAAAAACAATAATGCTTTCACCAACTATTTAAAGGTACAGAGTGCCGCAAAGAGCTTTTAGGTCTTAGTGTTTAGTTTTCAGTGTTTAGGACAGTGGGGCCTCTTTTGAGTAAAACCTGGAAAAAAAAATGCATTCTCACTTCTTCTCAGCCTTTTGCTCTCATCGCAAGATGTTCCAAACTTGGCTGTGGCCTTTGTGACATATTTGCATGTTCTCTCTGTACGTGTGTGGCTTTTATTCCCGTAGACTAAAAACATGCAGGTTGGTAATTATAAATCATAAGAGTGAGAGCATGGATAGTTGTCTGTCCGACGTGTCTGTTATGTCTGTCTATGTTTGACTCTATGATGGAGTGGGGAGCTATCCGGTGTGTATCCCACCCTGCCTCCAATGACCACTAGAAATATAGGCTTCAGCTCCCCGTGACCCTGCATGGAAAAGTGGGTAAAAATGGACTGATGTTTGAGCTTATATACGCATGAAAGAACAAGCTCTAAATTCAGATCCATCCACTATACCCACTTCATCCATTCCAGGTGCTGGGGGTCACTGGTGCCCATGTCCAGCAGTCACTATGCGAGGGGCAGGGGACACTCTGGACAGGTTGCTATCACAGGACCACATAGAGACAAATGAGACAAACAACTATTCGCTCACACCTAGGGACAATTTAGAGTTGCAAATTAGTCAACCATTTATGTTTTTGGTCTGTGGGAGGAAACCGGAGTACTCAGAGAAAACCCACACATGCGCAGAGAAAACATGCTAACTCCCCCCGGAAAGGTCCTCGGCCAGGATTTGATTTGTGAGATAGTTCCTTTTCATTTGTTTATTTTTCACAAGATAAAACTTTCTTTACAAAATGCTGTCATCGCTCAACATTTGTAATACTTACTGATAACAAAACTGTCCCAGTCACATTTTTTTCTGTTCTTCTTTTATTCATAAAAAAGTAGCAATACATTTATTTATCAGCAAAGGCTCCCCCCAAAAAACTAGAGTATCTCCACATCTATGTTTACAGTAACAAAGACTGTAGCCAACTCTCTCTCTCTCTCTCTCTCTCTCTCTCTCTCTCTCTCTCTCTCTCTCTC
>NW_013952733.1:321154-327032 GCF_001266775.1 Austrofundulus limnaeus
TCTCTCTCTCTCTCTCTCTCTCTCTCTCTCTCTCTCTCTCTCTCTCTCTCTCTCTGGGGCGAAATCATATCTGCATGAAGCCACAAAAGTTCGTCATAAAACTCCAGTTATTTCACATATAGAATGTTGTTTTGTTTTGCCGTTTTGATTAAAGCACAGTTGAAGTTCCTCAAGTAAAAGAAAAAAACTTCAGAGTTCAGAAACTACTTGAATGCCATGATTAGAATACATTCCTTCTAATTTAGAAGTGGTGCATTAGAGGAGGAGTAGGATAGAAAATGCATTCCGGCATGAAAACTACTTGAGGTGAGACCTCGCCCTTAATGTCTCCTTCGTCATAAAGGCATGTATTACTTTATGCTTGGAGTTGGAGAGTGTTTTTAATGGACATGCTGATACACTGTCTTGATTGGAAATATGTTTTAAGTGCATGAATACATCAGCACAAACAATCAGCTACATATATCCTGCTTCTTCAGTAAATAATTTAAAACACAAGAACGTACGATACGGCACAGCTAAATAATGCAGAAATGACAAGAAAGCTATAAAAAACTGCAAGTGGGTCTCACCAAAGTCGTGTAGCTGGTCAATAATTTGAGCGATGCATCGCTTTCAGAAATAAACCCAGTCAACACACTCGCTCACAGTGATTGTGGCCTTTCCACATCCTTGAAGCACATAATTGATTGCAGGCCAAGTGCAATTACTGAGGCCTTCAGAGCTCTAAGCTGAGCCATATGTGCCATTCCAAATCCTGAAAACTGGAGAAATCTTTCAAAGATATCAGTACAGTGCTGAACTCTGAGAAGCATACTTCCTAATACCATTAATTAATAACAGTCTTTTAGTTTGTTATTTGTTTGCAATATGACAAACTCATTAGTGGGTCTGTGAAGATAAGGTATGGTTAATTTTTAATGATTTTGAAAATAGCATTTTTATCATACCTAGAACCACAAGTCATTATCATTCTCTGCATGATTAGAGCTGATGTTTGCAGACTTCTCACAATGAGCAGTTTTCCTGCAGGCTCCACTGGCACCAGAGACCAGCAGCGGTCAGAAGGTGTTTTAAAAAGCAGGGCATCTACAATTACACCAAGTCAAGCCAAATTATTTTCAAACTGGGTGTTTCGGATCCATATAGTTGTAGCTATGCACAATTGTGTAAACTGGGTGAAATATAAAGAAACGTTTCAAGAATGTGTCTGAATGCGGGCTGCTCAGCTGGACGGCAGCACTTCACAAATCCACGCCTCAGTCTCAAACGTTCAGGTCAAATATTTACTGTAACTCTTGAATGATTTGCAGTTTAAACGTTTAAAGCTGTGTTATTTATCATTATTTTTTATTATTTTGTTTTCCATGTAGTTCTATACAGAAAATAAGGATTGGTGGCTTTTCAGCTTCTACTTCTGTGTACCCCTGACGTGCACCGCCATCTTCTACACTCTGATGACCAGTGAGATGCTGAACCACAGGAAGGGCAGTCTTCGCATCGCCCTCAGTGAGCACCTCAAACAGGTCGGACAGAAGGCAGGGACTCCGAAATATCCCTGACCAGTTCAGTTGACCTTTCCATCTCATTTTAAATTTCTTCATTTCTCTTTGCAGAGGAGGGAGGTGGCCAAAGCTGTGTTCTGCCTCGTGCTGATCTTTGCCCTCTGCTGGTTTCCGTTGCACCTGAGCAGGATTCTAAAGAAGATGCTTTACAACCAGAGGGACAAGATGCGCTGCGAGCTACTGAAGTGAGTTTTGACTGGAGCCCTGTCACACTAAGTGTCCCTGAAGAGCTTTGAACTTCAAGTTCACAGATTTACATCCTTCAAAAATCTAAATATTGTTCTTATGCTGTAAAGTAAAGCAGTTCCTCAGGTCACATTTTGTCTGCAAAGCTCAGATTTACAGGCTCTCAAAACATCTTGTGTGCTCTGATAGGTCAGCTGCTCGTATGCATGCTGGCAGTTGCCCATACTTTGTGTGAAGATGGCCAAATTAGCTACTTAGTAGCCATCGTAAAAATGCTTTATGCTGATGTAAATAAGTAATTGAAGAATGATAAATGAGGCATTTAAGCTACTTTTTCTCTTGGAAAATGGATGTTTAGGTTATAGAATGTTGCAGATTTCAAAATACAAAACAATCTAACAATGTGAACAAAAAAAAACTGAACCTGGACGTTCCAAATCTCCCACGTTTGTTAAAATTCGGGTTTAAAGGTTTTCAGCTGTACTATCAACTAACAGAAAAAAGGCCCAAAAGCATAAAACATTATTACTTCCTCTCAGTCCTTCCCTTTAAAATAAACTAAAGGCCTAACATTCTTCTAATCTTTTTGTTTTGCTTTGTTTTGTTTTTTTATCTCCTCCTATCTGGCCAGATGTGCAGAAATCTGCAGACCAGAACTAGTCAGAGTAAAAAAAGTTTTGTCCTCACAAGTCATCACCTTTTCAAACAACTTTGAACCATTTTTTTTTACTTTTTATATTTTCCATGATACTTAAAACTTACTAGACCCAAATTACATATTATCTGCACTGTATAGACTAACCCTAAACATTCTGCTTGTATATTGTGTGACATCTGAAAATATGCCTTACTGTGTATGGTAATGCTTTATACTACCGAGGGTCACCACCAACCAAAGACAAATTCTTATTCTGATTTTTTTGTAGAAATGCGTAGCACCCAACAACTTATGCCAAAGTGTCTGTTGTAAATGACTTTCATCTACTTTCAAATTAAACTTTACCACAATTTTTGCAAAACGGACTTGTTATACTTAGGGTTTTTTGTTTGTTTGTTTGTTTGGCGAAGTAGCCATCTTAAATTATAATGTCTCCAGACATTAATTATCTACATTCAGTGGTTACTTTTCCTTGAAACTTCAAATGATTCAAACATTTTGGTAACAAACATACATACAAAAGACATTGCCAGCCTTTGCCTTTCTGCAATATTAAACTAAATAAATAAAACACATTTTAACCAACGGGTATGTTTAACAGTAACTTAGCACAAAAAGTACAGAAATTTGTTTGTTGGATTATTTCTTTGTTGTACAATGATTCTTGGCAATAAATCTTATACTTTTTGAAAGTCTGTTAATGTCTCTTTTAAATGGAGCCACCTTTGTAAGGAACATGAAAAAAATTGTCAAATATTCTCTGTCAAACAGCTTATTTCACTGCTGTTACTGACACTTGTTTTGAGCTTCCGGTACCCCAAGTTGCTTCCAGTCAGGTGGCTGGTATGAGATTTGATGTCAAGATGCATTGTTACAACAAAGAAATAATCTAACCAACACACATTTTCTTACTATATGTGCAAATATATTTAACCCCTAAGTAAAATCAATAAAAACAAATAGAACAATGAGCGTGCTGCTTTCAAGTCATCTTTTTCTTTTATTTATTTTATTATAATTATTAATTTTTTTTCTTTTTTGGATTTTAATTTGCTCATCTCTCACTTTTTTCTCTGTTTTCAGTTTCCTGTTGGTCCTGGACTACCTCGGCATTAACCTGGCGACAATCAACTCGTGCATAAATCCCATTATACTGTACTTTGTCAGCAAGAAGTTCAAAAATTGCTTCAAGGTACTTTTGCTCCCTTCCATACACACAGAACAACAACTAATCTCAAACACAACCACCTCTTTACTCACTGCAGACAGACAGACAGACAGACAGACAGACAGACAGACAGACAGACAGACAGACGGACGGACGGACGGACAGACAGACAGACAGACAGACAGACAGACAGACAGACAGACAGACAGACAGACAGACAGACAGACAGACAGATAATAATATTTTTTGAGATAATCTGGCTTTTTAAACAAGTAGCAGATCATTTGCTCATGACTCAGGGGCTGGGATGTGATGACATTCCATGAGCAACAAAAGCAGTCTGGTATGTAGTCACTTTATAGACTGAGCTCACTCGCCTCACAACTGTCTGTCAGGGGAGATAAACCATGGCCTGAGTTTATATTTTAAGGGGAAGAAATGAGAGACTGTAGCTCCACATATGGAAAAACTCTGACATGTTAACGTTTCTTCTCTTTACATGTTCTTCCAGTCATGTTTGTGCTGCTGGTGTTACTCCGACAACCAGCTGAACAGCACTGGACCCATGAACGGAACCAGTATCCAGTGTAAGAGCCCAGAGCCCAACAACCTCCACGCTGACCGCAGCGTCAGAAAAGACAGCAACTGATCGCTCCCTGGAGGTTTTTTTTTTTTTTTTTTCGCACTCATCTTAAAATGTATACAAAAAGTATATCCGACTTTGCTTGGGACACTGAAGCAACACGTGTCTGGAAGCAAAAAAGACCAAACCATGGCGTGGATTTCCTGAACCTCTCAGTGGGCCGAGCTTCCTGAGAGAAGCCCCTTCTGGTTCCCACACCCACGAACAGTGACTGTAGCCTGAGAGAAGAGAAGGGGGTAAGCAGGATGAGGAGGAGGACTTGGTTTAAAAGATGCAGATGAACTCTATAAATGACCCTACCAGGAGCTGAGAACGCTTTTCCTGTTAGGGGCAGCACCGCCGGGAAGGATGCTACAAGAAGGGAAAGGCTGACCGAATGATGAGAGATGACCGCTCCTTCGAGATGTTTACTCATCAGTGATGTAACCCCCACCCCTCACAAACACCAAAAAAAAAAACTAATTGCCATGTCAGAAGCTCTGTACTGTATTTGACATAAACTTATTTTATTTAGCAACAATACAATCTGTTTTTATACTGTAGGAACTTAAGTGAAATGTCTCGTACAAAAGGAAGCATATAAACACTAAAACCTTTCAGTTAAATGCAGTTGTGGTTTACATACAAACACAAAAAACCCCACCAATTTTACCAGAATTTAGTGTAGTCCTAGAAAAACAGTTCAGATATTTTGCCTTATGAGCAGTTAATGTCTTACCTGTTGTAGATAGCTCTTTGAACAACCTCAGTATAAATAATTTTGACCACAATGACTGGGCCAAGACCAAAGTGGACTGCTGTAGTCTTCAAATAACTTAAAAGACCTATAGAAAATAGTGATTCACACCATTTTTTAAACCTATTCATCATCATTAGTTTTTTTATCACATGGTTACTTAGAATTTTATGGTTATTTGCAAATGCAAATAGCAGCAGCACCTATAGCAGTAGCTGGACCTAAAACACTTTTTGCAGGAACCATCATTCCTGCTGGAGTAACAGTGTACGGAAAAAAAAAGACAACAGAGTAATAATCTCTAAAACAGTTTTCACACCAACAGCTTTTTTAGGACAATAGCATACAGCTATCTTATCCTCTTCCAAACTGTCCTTTAGTCTGTCACTCTGGTCCGAATTAAACTAATTCCTCAAACTCAAGTCATTCAAAGATATTCATTGGTGGTCATTTTTACTCAGAACCCCACTGTAAAAGATTTAAACAGTATCTTTAATAAACTGTTTGAATTCCCTGTGCAAACTTTGCAAGTTATTAAAGTGATAATGCAAAAAAAAATCATCTCAAGGAAAAGAGAGTTTGTAGTTTCAATCCCATACGGCCAATGAACAAAACTAAGCAAGAACTAGAGCCTTTTTTTTCCCACAAAACTGTGAATTTTACCAAGCAAATGCAACAGTAATTGTTTAAGCCAGGATAACCAACTAAATGTTTGTATTAAGTTCACTTTTATAAAGTGTAACAATTACAAAACATATTTTTCTCAGACCACAGGTAATGCTAAAAATTGGTGGTGATGTAAGAAATTGTCTCGTAAAAAGTTTTTGGACAAACTCTCTGAACAAGAAGTGTGGAGTAAATGAAAATTTGGCTAGTCTATTTTATATATATATATGTATATATGTGTGTATATATATATATA
>NW_013952733.1:327082-331852 GCF_001266775.1 Austrofundulus limnaeus
GTATATATACTCTTCTGATAAGTTATGTAATACTTTTGTCAAATTTCAAACTATTTCAGGTGGTAAAAATATTGTCTGGATTACTTTGTGCTAAAATCGTCTAAACTCAGCAGCTTAGAGACTTTATCAATAATATGAATAGGAAACAAAATAAGAAAATTCCTTTTTAATTAGTTCTTAGCAAATTGTGAATTTAAGTATTAAAAATATGTAATTATCTACAAGTAATGACCTTATTTTTATATTTTGTTTGTTGTTTTTTTTTTACTTTTTTATGCTATTGACATGTGAACAAATGTAAAACCTGTGTGAGTTTGACTTTGTGCTCACCTACGTGTGCATTATTATTTGCACTCTTCTAGTATCTTATCTGTTTTGCACACTAGTGTGTTGTTTCACCACTATTCATCCAAGTAAATCAGTATACTCTGTGGTAGACGATGTATTATTGTCAGTAATTTAAACTGTTGCTGCTTAACCAATAAATCCCTTTCCATCTCCTCTGTAAGGTTTTTACTGTCAAACTAGTTTCTCTCTGGAAAACAAAGAAAAAAAAAGAAAAGAAAAGAGAGAAACTCAAGGCGCCCCTCTGTTTCTAATCTGTGTCTGTGAGAACGAGGCGTCTGGGAGTGATTTGAAGCACACTGTGACCTGCTCACCAACTCAGCCCCAACGTCAGCAGAGGATGTGAACGCCACAGATGGTGGGAATTTGATACATATAACTCACTTCTCATTGGGCTCCTGACAAAAGCAAAGATTTTCCACTGCAAGGTTTGTAATTTATCACAAATTTAGAAAAAAAGCTTCTGAAAAGTGACTCTTTTTACGTAAAAACCTTGTATGAATGTAATTTGAAAAACAGTGTTTATTTCTTTATGGAGAATTCAACAGATATACCATCCTTGCAGTTTAAAACATAGCTCAGAGTATGTGATGTGGTCGACTCTCAGCTACCACGCCAAAGTGTAGCTCAGTGTCTATAAACCTGACAGAGTTAGAGCTATTCTTCTGTTTCATATGCCAGTTGTGGTGGCCATATTGAATTGAACTGACTCCAAAATGTAATCAGTTGTAAATACAAGGGTTAGACGATGAAACTAAAACACCTGTCATTTTAGTGTGGGAGGTTTCAAGGCTAAATTGGACCAGGGCCTTCATTAATTGCACATTGCACCAGTAAGAGCAGAGTGTGAAGGTTCAGTTAGCAGGGTAAGAGCACAGTTTGGCTCAAAACATTGCAATGTACACAACATTATGGGTGACATACCAGAGTTGAAAAGAGGACAAATTGTTGGTGCACGTCTTGCTGGTGCATCTGTGACCAAGACAGCAAGTCTTTGTGATGTATCAAGACCCACAGTAACCAGGGTAATGTCAGCATACCACCAAGAAGGACCAACCACATCCAACAGGATTAACTGTGGACGCAAGAGGAAGTTTCAATAAATGTCACCGAGGGAGTCATGAGTTATTTTGCTAACAAACATACACAGTTATCTCCAATAGGTAAAAATAAAAGTTATAAACATGCCTAGCTTGATCAGGTAACGCTTAAGGCATGTGACAGGATGACTCTCAGTGACTACTACACAAAATTTTAGCCTATTTTTTATGTTGCTGTGCCAGAACTGGACCAGACAAATTTTGCTTTGTGGGTCTGTTAGCCATGAGTCTCAGCTACTTTCACACCAAACTGTAGCTTAATGTCTGTGAAAAGGTTTAGTCATTTTGGTGTTTCATCACGAGTCTGGATGACTCCAAATGTTAGTTGGTTAAATATGTATGTTCAGTGATTACGGTCTGAGAGTTTCTTTAAAAACAGTCCAGTGATTCTTGAAATATTTTGCTGACAGACAAACACAGTTTGGATTGCCGTGTAAGACGAGCAATGTTGAACATGTAAAGCACATGTTTTGTTTGTGTTACAGTGTGATTTAGGACTGTTTTCAACATATTCATGTTATGACGTGTTTACTTTATGCGGCCTCTTGCGCAAGGGCCTGCTTAAACATATCATCATCCAGAGATTTCACCCTCTGTCAAAAAGAGACATTTAACAGGACCGTGAAATACAAATACATATCTGATAAGCACCTAAAACCAACAGGCCATTGTAGAAACTGTGGCTTTATCAGTCTTTGTTCTGTTATTTGTCTCCATGGCTTGGAGATAAATCTTATCCAGGTCATAAAGTATATGAAACTCTTTCATATTCTGAATTATTCCATGATTCATTTATCAACATTACCCTGAAGAAACCTTTAGTCAGGCTATGACATGATAAAGATATAATATTTCATAAAATAGAAAATTAAATGAAAATAGACAAACATATACGTATTGTTAGAAACAAACAGCGGAACGGCGTCCGAGTGAGGTGAAGGAAGAAAATCAGAGTGTGAGAAAACAAGTGAGGAGAGACAAACCGAGGGGTTTTATTTCTGGATTTTAGTGGGAACCTTGTTTCCTGCCAGCAATGAATTGAAAAGAGCCCAAAAACAAATAGCAGAGGATCTCAGAGGGCCACATCGCTTCTCTGTGCAGCACTCAGACTGATTTGTTTGTTGATACAGTCAAATTTGGGCAAAAAGAGTTAATGACTGCTTTATGAAACAATTCATTGAGACACAGTCATGGTGTTTAATGTTGTCGCTGATGTCGACTGCTGCTCATTTTTGGGCAAAAAGGAAACATCTTCACAGAGTTCTCATTTGAGCCATAATATTAAGCATTGGGTGTGAATGATGCTTTAGGATCTTTTTTTTTAAATTCTATATTTGAAAGTCCATGATCAAAACAAACATGTTCTGTTCATTTAGCGCTTGAAGAAACAAATTCATTTATTCAGTTTTTTTAGCCTTATTTCAAACTTGTTAACTATGTACAGTCATTTTAAGCAAAGACAAGAGAAACAAAAGATGATAAACCGACAAAAACAAAATAAAATTTAAAAAGTGCACAAGAAGCACGGCACTTTTTATATCTCTAATGTTGAAAAGGATCAGGAAGACGTACATACAGTATTTATTTAATCCCACCCATTCACCAATTGTTATCATTTTTACTAATCTAATTTCTTATTAATACAACCACTACTGGAAATAATAGACATATTTACAATATTCAAATATTGGTGCTGTAGAAACAACATGAACTTACCTGTTGTAAATAACTCTTTGAACCTCAATTGAGACAAAAAAAAAGCAATGTTTAATTTAGTTCACATTGACAAGTTGACTAGTTTGAGTATGCTTAAAAAGTGTTTTCTTGTTATCTACATAGAATTCTGTTGGGTTTTTGTAAGTGCAATTAGCTGCAGCAGCAGGTAACTGTAGCACTTCTAGCACCTACCGGGACAAACTCCATTTATAAATCAAGTTCACTTTTGAAGTCAATCCAATTCAGTCTGGTGTCCACAGCTAACCCATATTATCAAACATAAAAATGACAGATTACCAATTAGATTACATTTTACCAATAAGGAGCTAGTGGTTTGGAGTCTTTCAACTTGTATGGTAAGAGCTGATTACACAGTTTATGTAAAAAAAAAAAAAAAAAAAAAAAAAAAAAAAAAAACTTAGACAAAAATTATTGGGGTCATCTCTGTCTGTCTGTTAGCAAATTATCAAACAAATCATTGGATAAAATTGATTGAAACTTTAGGAAAATAATTATTGAAAAGACATACGCAACTGATTAATGTTTGGAGTCATGTGATGCACGATGACTTTAAAAAAAACACATATTTTTAGAAAGTATAAAAATGGCTATGGCTCAATCAGTTTTACAAACATTGGGCCAAATCTTGGTGAAATTGTAGGTGAGACTAATTGACAACGCATAATTCAGACGCTACGTATTACACAATGTACAGTATTTGTCTGGAATTATAGCTTTAACTATTGATGTCAACCCTGTTAATCTGTTATCAAAGGTCTTCATAAATCATCAGGCAGATTATTATACAACCTTTGGAAAAAAAAATTTTGGATATACATCTACAGCTGATTAAATGTTGGACTTCATCCATCACAGCTAATTGACCATGGCCAACAAAAATATCTGTACAACAATTTAAAATATCTTAGTTTGAAGTCATCCTCAACACACACAATCTGGATTTATAACATTTGATCAGAACTCCATCCCCTATTATCATAAAGTGATTTTAGTTTGGCAGAGGGTGATGTGCATTCCTCTGAGGAATGCCTGGCCTTTTTATTAAAATCATTTTGAATTGCTATTCCCTGTAGAATTTTCATAAATCTCTTTAACAAATTATTCAAAACATGCAAACAAACAGCAGGAACCTGGAAAAACATAAAACAAGCTGTGTAAAAGTCACATTAGAAAAGTCAAAGCAAGACAAGACACACTAAATGAAATATACAGTATATACTGTGTTTAAAATATAACTGCCCTTGTTTGCCTAGATGGATCTGGGCCTGCAACACAAAAATGTTATCATGAAATGTTTTTTTGCTGAAATATTATCTTGTTTCAAAAAACCTAGTAAATAACCTAGTAACCAGCACTGCTCCGACACATGAGGGCCGTACAATGTGCAGAGCGGGGGGTGAAAGCAGGGGTCAATAGGAGAGCAGCAGCTTGTTTTTGTTCCAGAACCTCAAAGCGGACTCCCATTAGTATGTTGTGATTGTAAACTTAAGGAGGGCCTATTGCCAAGACCTGTGTGTAAAAGAAATCTCGACAAGCATAATTAAACAACTGATATTTAATTTTTCATTAAGTTGGATCAGTTTATATA